>NC_081410.1:215492497-215792914 GCF_030272615.1 Cryptomeria japonica | reverse complement strand
TCATAAAAAAAACCTAGAAATATTCATTCCATTTCTATTTTATCTCTTTAAAGTACTTTTTCAAATACAACATAACCATCAATACAAATGGATCTCTCATTTCTATTAAATGAGGATCTTAAAAATATTAGATACATTACTTTATGAAAATAGTCACAACATAGTTTCCCATTACATAGCTGCAACTTTAAAACATAACTTTTCCATTTCCAAATCTCTTCTGTAAAAAATAAAAATCAGCAACTTCTACTTGTCTTAGTTCTTTCCTTCCAACAACCTGCAAATAATCAACGGATATGACCATGGAGTGCTCACCTCCCAACCTAGGCTAACTAGTAGCCACCCCTGAGCTCTGAGAACCAAGCCCTAGATAGGTAACAAACATGCAACACATAAGGCAGAATACACACAAACTCAAAACACACTCCCAAACCCGGTCTACACTACACCACACATTGGTGATGTCTTTTCAAGGGTGGTAGTGGACCAAGTACCCTGAGGAGACTACAAGTATGGTTAAACAATTAGCCACCTCATGACAAACTAAATACATCAAGTATAACATAATCAACCCCTTATTCCTTATGCCCCCCAAGGCATTCATGCCTTATTTCCCTCCTTATGACCCCCAATGCATAAACAAGATATGCAGCAAGGGTCACATAAATTCCCTTGTGATCGCTCTCATAATGAGAGTCTCTCACTCGAGGGTTGTCACTTCTACCACCCACAAGATCCTCCTCTCTCCCAAGAGTAGGAGGTCTTGATTACTCCCCAAAACACATACAAAGTATAAACATAAAATACCCAATAAGTCTCCAAGAGAACATGCACGGATACTAGTCTTTTACACAAACAATACTTTCAACACACATGCAATAAGAAATCATTATAAGAAAAATACAACCAACCTTAAACTGCCCCAAAGGTATGCTAGTTTTGTTGAGGATGAGTAGCCCAATTCCACGGTTCTTCTCTTTCTACCCTTAGCCAAAATTCTCAAAAACAAATTCTATCTGTTTCTTTACAAAATTCTTTTGTCTCCAAAAATGGAGAGTGGGTGATTACCCCCAAAATCTCTCTTTCTTGCTTAAGAAGACACTAGTGTGAGTTCTCTCAAGTTTCTAAAACTGAAAAGGAAAGTAAAGTAAAATGGGAAAAGGGAACTTTCATTCAAAAAGGAAGGTTAACCACTTAGCTCAAGCCTTCTAATTTCAATTTTCGCACAACTTAGAAAACCTACTTTTTAGGGTGTCTAAAAGGTCACATGGGAGTAGAAACTTGCCTAAAATTACCCCTAACCCTTAGGTATACCTTATGGGCTTTAGGAAACCCTATTAAACTACCCCTAGGTGTCCATTTAACCCCTTTTAAACCCCTTTGAAGTTAATTTTCGGGTCAAACTTAAGTTTACCATCCCAAGGATTCTTTACCCAAGGCATTTATGGAAATTACATCACATTAATTGAAAAAGCTATAGTTAAACAATTCCCACCAAGAGACAAATTTAAAAATTTAAACATAAATCCACACGTGTCAAGTGACACAAAGAAAATACTTTTACAAATTTATACATGAAATCATGTCTCTTGTGGATTTTACATAAATCCATTAAATAACACTTAACACACATGCATCATTTACTGTTACGAATATAATACAACACAAACGGGATGTTGTCTCTCCAAATAGACAAACCCTAGTTTTACGAACATACATAGGTCTAGGTTTGGTTCTCTGTAATATTTCCATGGTCACATGAATATCTTTTCCTGCGCACTCAAATGCACATTAGTAACTTCAAATAACCTCATATAATATAAGGCACATGAATTAGCATACACATCAAACACTTCGCATACAATTTACATTTGAACAATTCAATATATCTCATATCCAATTAAATCCACATAAGCAATTATCACAATTCTCATAATTTTGGTCCACACATAAAACATACATCTTAATTCTATCATCATAATAAAGTCCTGCATATCCAATAATGACATACATCCTCTCCAATTTATCCTATTCTAGAATCATATAGAGTTCTTTATCATAAAGCATATAAATGAAGCATCAACATTCATCAATGTTATCAAATCACGAAATCATATACGTTCTACATCCAGACATAGTTGACATACATTAAATCAAGATTATCCAATCAATGGATCTTTTAGGATTTCAAATTCATAACATATCAAAATGTACACCACAAGGTGCAATAACTCTATAACTTGGTTCAATTACCTTTCTCACCAATCTATCTGTCTAACACAGTCCATTCTATTGAATTATAAAGCATTTATTAATAGGTCAAACATGGTCAACTAAGTTAATCAAAGCTTGGTTTGGGGAAGGCCTTACAAAATCTAAGGTTTTTGATAGATTTCAAGATTTAAAATCCATGGTTGAGAATCAAGTAGATGCTAAGATTAAGTGCTTAAGATCAAATAGAGGAGGAGAATTTACTTCATTGGAGTGATAATTTTTCTGAAATTCAAGGGATCGTAAGGCATTTTTTTGCTCTGAGGACTCCTCAACTAAATGGTGTTGTAGAAAGGAAAAATAAAACTATTATTGAGATGGCTAGGAATTTGTTAAAAGATGCTAATTTGGATAATGGGTATTGGAAATAAGCAATTCATACTGCAGTGTATCTTCTTAATAGGTGTAGATTAGAGTAAATTAAACTAAAACACCTTATTAGTTGTGGAATGGTAGACCTCCTACTATGAATTATTTTCTGATATCTGGAAGAAAATGTTTGATGAACATCTAGAATACTAAGAGGGGAGGGATGAATCAGTATTCTCTTACATCTATTAAAATTTTTAATTAACCATCCACATAACATAGCTTAATTCTAGAATTGAATTGAATAATAAGCAAAACACAATACAATACATAACACCGAGATTTATACATGGAAAACCCAAGACAAGAAAAACCACAAAGAAGATTAGATCTCAATATTCTGTAACTAGTTATAGAGTACAAGAGTGGCTCACTGACATAGGGGCTCATTGCCCAAACTATAATGGCTCACTACTGAAGGGTGGCTTACAACCAATATTACAAAAAATTGAATTGTTAAGATTGTTGGCATATGTGCAGAGTGTGATGACATGATGATATTGTATGTTGTCATTGATGTCAATATGCTAAAGTATGAACTGGTATATTGAAGTAAGCAAACTGGCAAGAGAACCGGTATATGTGGAAAAATGAAGTGGTATGTTGGAATGTGAACCATTATATGGAAAGTTTTGTATTGGGGTTTCATTTGGTATGACTACCGGTTGGTAGTTTCAGCTTCACAGTTTCCGGTTGATGCATTTAAAGTCTGTGTGATTCGATCGACGACATCCTGTGATGGGTTAGCATTGAAATGAAGATCAGATCATGTTGCCACATCATCCTTGTGTGCGTGAAGGATTTCCTTAAGGATCTTGCATGAAGAAGATTGATCCTATCTACCTCTGGAATGTGAGAAGTCTCAGTAAACAGTGGAGAGCATGTGATGGGTTATCAGCTTCCAAAAGCGGCAAAGAACGAACAATGGAGAATGTCTTGAGATTTGTTCAAGATCATTTTACACTATGCAATGTGATTGAACAGTCAGGATTGGACCGACTGTATTGATAACCTAAATGTTTAGGGTTTAGGGTTTATGCCACCGACCTATCTATTGTCTATAAGGTTGATGATGATTTGCATTGTGAATTTGTTGGCAAATGTTATGTGTGTATCCAAGTGAAGAGATACTTGATTCTTACTAGACCAGAGAAGTGTGTTGATACCTGTAGAGTGTGATTGCAGAAGCAAAGGAACTAAAGTGGATCTGCATTAGCATTGAGTGCTGTTATCAGATCAGTGTATTACCTGTTGACTTCTAACCATTTTAGCAGTTGGAAAATCCCTTAACCGGGTAGCTTTAACAGGCTTTCTGTAAATCCTTTAATAGAGTGACTCAAATTCATTGTGTTCTTCAAATCCTCTTGCGAGGTAACCTTTAACTGGGTATTTAGCCATCCCTTAACCTGGCGATCCCTAGCAGGCTCGGTTCCTAGCAGAACCTATTGTAAAGTCCTTAACTGGACTAGGCTCCTAACAGAGCGGACTTCAAAAGAGTTCAAAGAACAACTTGTGGGTATTCATCCGCACCGTGGTTTTTCCCAGCTGGGTTTCCATGTGAAAAATCAATGTGTTATGTGTAATGCTTTTTCATGTGATGTCTTAGTGTTTTTCTGTTAAGTGGTAAAGCATGCTTATCCAGTGGTCATTATATTTCTGATGATGTATTACTTGCTTATGCATATAGGTGAAGTGGAAATAAGTTATTAGGTTTTGTGAAGATCTAAGTGTTACCGGTTTGTGTTTTAGAGTCTCAGTGTGTTTTATTGGTAGTGCCCTGATTTAGATCGGTGATCCTATTTACCAGTTAGTGCAGTCTTTACAGTCAAAGTGATTTAAGGAAGTTTTTGTCTATACTAATTCACCGCCCCTCTTAGTATCTGTTGAGTAGTTACTGGTCATCATTATTCATCAAAGATTTCATCTATCATATGCATGAGATACAATTTCATTGAAATACATAATCACTTTCACATTCACTATAGATTGCATGGCATGATCAATAAATCATATCTCTATCCTTCATAAAGCAACTATATTTATACCCAAACCGAGTCTTCTTCAAGTCGGCTCAACCGAAGGAAGGGTTAGACCAAAAACCCTTTATGTATGCTACTACTCAATTGTTCTTACCATACTAGAAAGTCGGCCAAAAAAGAAAAGTTCCATGATCCAAGGCGTAGATGAAAACACCAAAACTATCATGCAACTGATGATTCCAAAGAAGATTGGATCAAAACCTTCACACTGCACTATGTCTATAAGTAGGGTATCATATTACTAGACCCATAACTATGGCACAAAAAAACATTATCATCTGAAATCTCGAACATAGATATTATACCAAGTACAAAACATGTTCTCAAAATCTTACGGGAATATCTAGTAGCATGAATCAATGTGGACCCAAAAAGGATATATGTCAGACTCAAATGTATGTTGAAGCTTGTCAGATTTATACTAGAGTAGATTAGACTCATATTCCTAGATCACAAAAACATCAATGACAACAATTTAACAATCTCCCCCTTTATCATTAATGGCAACATGACAACTAATAAATACAAATTTTATCTATATATACATAACCGTCCTTCTATACAAATTGTCTACTAACATAAACAATTTATTTTCTCCCCCTTTGACATTAATGACAAAGAGTATAAACAAAAAAATACAACAAATAAAATATTATACACTAACTCCTCCTGAGAATAACCTTACACAAACCCAAGGACTATTTGATTTTCTGAATATGTGTAGTCCAACTAGTTGCATTGTTATAACAATGTTGAATGGCATTTGTTAAAAGTTTTGTCTTCACCTAAAGGGATACAAGAGTGTGCTCAACTCCTATTAAGCTTAGCTCATAGAAAGTAAACTATTGTTCCTTGGATAAGGTATGGTTCATCAATGAAATAGAGTCACTACACATATCTACTAACTATCCTAGAGGAAGGATAATGCTATCCCTCTGTTGTTGAAGCTCAAAATATGTTTTGTGTAGTTCCTCAATAACTGATCTATTGGAGCTGGAGATATCCTGAGATAGCTGAAAGTTGTGATAATATTTTTTGATATTTGAGTCAATTGAGTAATGTAGACACTGAAAAATGTCTCATTAATTCTACACTAATTATTTGTCTATTTAATTAGGTAATTCTTTCATTATTTGATTAAATTAAATATTTCTTCTGATCAAAACATTTAACATTTCTAATTATCGAATTTATATCAATTCATCATTTAATCAATTAACCCTATCTCAATTATTAATTAAATATAAATTGTTTAATTAATTGTGACATTTTCCTTAGTTAAATAATCTTTATTATTTAATTAATTCAATTTCCTATGATTAAATAATTTCATTTAAATTATTTAATTAATTAATTTAACTCTTCCAATCCCCAAATTCTAATTCCAAATAATTCCATCTAATTTCATGTCATTTTCCCCAAATTCGAATTTCACTTAATTCCAATTAATTTCATTTCTTCCAAATTCAAATTTCATCAAATCTAAATTTCAGTTAATTTCATGTGCATTTCAGCATTCGAAAGTCCAAATTCAAATCCAAATTGAAAATGAAAATCAAATTCAATTCAAAATCCTACAACACATGCTAAAATTAGAGTTGTTGATCAAATCAGTTATCTAATTAGTTAACTCAATTAACTCATCAATCACCCTTTTTAAATCTCAATCACCTTTTCTAACTGGTCAATTAATCCACTTATCTCTCTAATCAATTCAATCATCTGATTCATCAACTCAGTCATCTAGCTAGTCTATTCAGTCTACTAGTTAATCAATTCAGTTGACTCATCAATCAATTTGGTTAACAGATCAATCAATTTCAGTTGTCTATTAATCAACACTTGAGTTCAAATTCTCACCTCCTTTGTGTTGAAAATCTATACATTCAACCTATTTTCTCAAGTCAAGCTAGAATCACAGTCTTCAAAGTTATTGTCCATCTTATGTAGGAAATTAGTGCAATACCTAAGAGCCACCTACACCAATAATAATGGAGAAGAACAATGGAAGCACAAGTGGAGAATAGAGAGTTTTAATTTAGTTTAATCTTTCTATTTCTATCATTTATTTCATTGTATTGTGTTTAAGATTATTTTAATTAGTTAAGGATTTTGTGATTCATCCTTTCAGTCTAATTAGCTTAGATTTGATGATTCCAAACATGAGAACAATTGGTGAACCTGACATAAAGTAGATCTAACCTTCTTCTATTGTTTGAGATCCGTACATGCATAGAAAACTATAATCTGGAATTGATTAGACAAAAATTTGCAATTGCATCAAAATCCATTGCAATTTATAGTAAAATCCATCGCAATTGCTCAAAAAAGGGGAAAAAATAATTTTTTATTTGTCGTTTCTTAATTAGTTGATCTTGCGCACATAACCCATAAAAATCTTTCAATTCTGGAAATTTTCTTTTTTTGCATAAAATGTGTCTAATCCAATGGTAGGAAAGGTAACCTTCAAAATATCAGGTGCAAGGAGGGCAAGACAACATAGGAGAGAACAAAGAGCATACCAAAGACTCCTAAAGTAGAAAGAGAGCTTCGTGAAATTGAAGAAAAAGAAGAAATCGCCCAATACCATAGGAGCATCCACTGATTCATTGCCAAATACAAATTTTATGATGATATTGATGTCATGGCTCGTGTGATTTGGGATAACCTCATTGTAGAATAAAATCTCTATCTTCTATCTTTTGCTACTGTTTATAAGATTTTTTTTTTTTTTTTTTTGCATTTAACTGATGAGCAATTGACCTGATATTGCTATGCAATTGGTCAGACATCAATTCGCAATTGCTATCATAGTAATTCACAATTGATAGCATATCAGTTCTCAATTGATCAAATATCAGTTCACAATTTCTTAGTAGTTAGTTTGCAATTGCCAATTTAGGTTTTTTGCATTGTCTTTATTTAGTTCTATTTTTTATCAGGATTGCTCTTTGTTTGTGAAAAGACAGAGTTCTGTAACTAAGAAAATTAGGCTAGATAGCCCACCATATGTCCACTAACATTATTTTCTCTGCAGGGTTAGAGTAGAAATTTTTTGTTGGTGTTCTTAAAAAGAACAATACAACTTTCATCATTGCTATGATGATTAAAATGAACCCCATGCCTTTTTGGAGCAACATCTCCAATAGTTTAGAAGACATTGCAATGTAGGTTTAAAAGGAATCATTGTTCTTTGTGTCTTCAAGTTGATAGGTATATGCTCTCCCCTTTTTTGGGTGATAAAAAATCCAGACCCACCTTTTTCAGGCTTCATTTCATTTTCTACATTAGGATAACACCTTTAGAAGGCCTACCTCCCAAGTAGCCCATAAGACCAAGTGAGAGGGAACGACCTAAGTGGCAATGACTAAACCCAAGTAATCCAAGACACTATAAATAAATGCATATGTGATGAAAATAATATGCAATGAGTGTTACATGATGTCATAATGACACTATGCCTCCCTCAGTGCCTATACGATACGTTAAAATCTATAGAGCGTAACCTCTATAGACTGGGAGACCTCCTTGAATAGAGAGTAAAATGTTGTTGATTGTGACCACTTGAATGAAACCCTTTCTAAAAACCTTAGAAATTAGAAGCCCAACTGAGTCAGTAACTAGACACTTGGGTTATCATAGTGCAAGGGTGGGGAAGAATCTGCCCCCAAGACACAAACCATATATTGTTGGCATATGATGAACCAGTATGATGATTATGATGCTAATGCATGTTGTCATTAATGTCAATAAGTATAGGTGAACTGGTATGAAAATTGGAAGAAGTTGTTATTGATGTTCAAGTTGGAGAACCAGTATGAAGAGATGTAGTGAACTGGTGTCAGGGTTTCACTATGTGTGACTATCGGTTGGTAGTCTCAGCTCTAGGGTTTGCGGTTTGGCAATCTATCTTGTGCGATGCAACCAGTGATATTCTGTGATGATTTAACTAAGAGATAAGGATGAGATTGAGATAGCACGTCATTTTTGTGCACGTGAAGGATTTCCTTGAGGATCTTGCATGTGAAGATCGATTGCATTAAATGTCTACCTTGGGAATGAACATTCTTCTTAGCAGTATGTGAAGAGAGTCTGATGGGTTACTAATTTCTATGTGTGGTGAAGAATGGACGATGCAGAATGACTTGTGATCTATTTGAGATTGTTCTATTCTATGCAAGTGTTTGAACGGTTAGGATTGGACCGCTTGTAATTGTAAACCTAAATTGATTAGGGTTTAGGGTTTATGCTACTGACCTAATTATTGTCTATATGGTCGATGATGTTTGTTATTGTAAGTGTTGGCAAATGCTGTGTTTGTATCTAAGCGATGAGATACTTGCCAGACCGGTGAGTGAAAAAACTACAGAGTGTGATTGCAGAGTAGATGAGTGGAAAACTGCAGAGTGTGATTGCAGAGTAGAGGAACTGAAAAGGATCTGTCATAGCATATAGTGTTGTTATCAAATCAGAGCTTTACCTGTGGTCTTCTAACCATTTCAACAGTAGGAAAATCCCTTTGTTGGGTAGCTTTAACAGGCTTATTGTAAAACCTCTAACCAAGTGACTCAAGTTCATTAAGTTCTTCAAATCCTCTAGCAAGGTAACCTTTAACAGGGTATATAGCCATCCTTTAATCGGGTGATCTTTAACAAGATCGGTTCCTAGCAGAACCTAATTGTAAAGTCTTTAACCAGACTAGGCTCCTAACAGAGCGAGCTTCAAAAAAGTTCAAAAATAAGCTTGTGGGTATTCATCCCCACCGTGGTTTTTCCCATTTGGGTTTCCATGTGAAAAATCTGTGTGTCATGAGTTGTGCATTTTTTATGTGATGATTGAGTATTCTCTGTTTAAGTGATTATGCATGCAAAGCTAATAGTTATGGTATTACTGATACAACACTTGCATATGTGTATTGGTGAAGTAGTTATCAAGTGTTGAATGATATTTGAATTATTGAGTTTTACTGGTTTAGTTGTCTGAAGAATTTATGTGTTTAATTGGTATACCCATGGTTAAGTTTAGTGATGAAGACAACTGGCCAGGAATGTTTTAATATGATAAAGTGATGAGGAGTTTTTGTCTGTACTGATTCACCTCCCCCTCTTAGTACCAATTAGGGTATTTGTTGTTCATCATTATTCATCATATATCTCCCAGGATAACAGGACAATTGAGGAGCAATCTTCTTTGGTCTAATTTCCAGAAAAAGTCAAAAAAATGGGTGCACCCTAGGGTGTGACAAGGTTGTTTGAGCTGATGGAGTATCAAGATGTGGGTTGTGGTAATACTTGTTACCTTTTGACCATTAGGAGAGTCTTCTTGATGTGCTATCAATTGACCAATTATAGCGAAAACAAAATGGGGTTTCGAAAAAGGCTCCAACATTCATGAGAATTTGAAAAAACTTCTTTAAACAAGTATTCTTTCTATGTTATTATTCTTTTTGATGTGTCTACTATGTCCTTTGCTACATTTCACCAAATTCAAACATTTTAAAAAATACCAAAAAGAAAGTGGAATATCAACTAGGTTTAGTCAAAAACATCAAGATCAAGTCCCTCAACAAAGTCAAGTGTCAACATCAACATCAACATCAAACCAAAACTTTTGAAAAAATCAAAGATGAAAAACATGTCATTCTCAAGTGATCTTAAGTCCTAGACATCTAGTTCATACAAGTCCTTTAGTGTCATCATACTGCACAAAGTTTTTGCACAAGTCCTCACATCACAAAACATTAGTCTTCAATCAAGTTGCATCCACTCATATAGAATTCAGTATTGCATTAGAGTCTAAGAAACATACATCAATACATGGGTCTAAAAGGAGACATTTAATTTCCATTTAAGCAACCCAATATTGGACCAAACAACGACCAATTAGCAATAATTGATAGTTTGGACAACCTTACTTGGAAACTAAAACTTGATCGTTCTTAGTAGGATATAGTTGAAACCATCATAGATAATGAGATCCGGAAATATGTCCGTCTTGATGAAAAATTGAGGAAAAAGATAAAAAACATGTCTCAAAAGGAAGCCATCAAACAATTGGTTGAAAAGATCATAGCAGAGTTTCTAAATCCTCATTAGAGTCCTTAAAGTAAAGTATCAATCATTCCTATATTCCATATAGTTTGCATTGTAATCTTTAGTATATGGGTCTAAATGGAGATGACAAATTCCCATTTGAGCAACCTAATCTTGGGTCAAACAATAGTCAATTAGAAATAATTGATGGTTTAAATATTCTTAGTTGATCAAGACCAATACAACATAGTCCAATCTATCATAGATGAGGAGGTTCGGAAGTTAGTACAAATTGACATAGACCTCAAAAATCAAATCGAAGAAGAGGCAAAATTTGAAGCATTTTGGCAATACGTTGAAGATCTTATGTTTGAATTTTGAAATCCTTGATAGCAAGTCTTCACTCATAGATTGCATTGTCTGCATTTTAGTCTTTAGAAAGTCTTAGAAGCATACCTAGCTACATTTAGCTGAGTCTTTCATTTGCATTTTAGAGAATCTTAAAGAGTCAAGCTCACGTTGAAATAACATTCATGCCATTAACACGTGCTCAAAAGGCAAAACATAAAATGTAACCTTAAAATGACCCTTCAGTTAAACCAACATGGAATATGAACTTGTCCACAAATCAATAAACACCGAGATGGAGACCCACAACCTTATCAACAAACACAAACAGGATGCCTTCCATGATGAAATATAATATAATCTGACAAAAGAATAATTGGAAGCAACCTACCAAGATCCTACAATGCTTATGATTCTCAACACTCTCATCAATAATGATAGAGACAAATATCTTGCACTATTACTCCAAAATGGGGCCAAATTACCTCTAGGGGTGGACATTTTGGCTATATTGCTACCAGGTGTGACATTGAATCAAAATGTTCCTCAAGTACCTACTATTACACAAACTCAAGAACACTTGATACATCAACCTAGGATGTATCTCCAAATACTCAAGCAACTACAACTTTAGCACCATCAACAGTTGCATCAACAAGTACTAATGTTACATCTCAGACAATGCCTAGTGCAACAATGCAAGCTACAATATCTCAAAATCCTGCTTCAACAAGTATAACTCAACCTTCAGTTTCAGGTGGACCCACCTAGAGTGGCCAAAATGTGAATCAAGGGATAACTATCTCAACTCATCCTAATGTGAATACATAATTTGCATACTTTACACCACCTAGTGGGACTTATGGTACACAACTACATGGCTAGTCTACATTTTAGCAAGCTCAAAGATACTCTAATACTATCCCTTTTGTGGGAAACACTCATCAAGTCAGTACACCATTGACATAAATAGAGATGCTGACTCAATAAATGTAGAATCTTCAGAAATAGATGACTAGTATGCAAATAGTCAATGATAAAAAGAGCTATACAATGGAGGACCTCCATCCATATCCTTTTGACAAAAATTTATACATGCCACCTTTTCCCACGTATTTTGAAACTCCAAGGTTCAACAAATATAGAGGGAAAGGTGATCCTCGAGATCATGTCAGAGACCTCTTCACAACATGTATTGAGGTAGCCCACGATGATACATACTTAATGAGGCTATTTTCCAAAAGTCTTGGAGGGAGAACATTTGAATGGTTTTCACACCTCCCACCTAAGATTGATTTATGGGGTGAACTAGTTGAGTTATTCATATCAAACTTTGTATTCAATATAGATAATCCAGTTACCTTGATGAATTTATGTGCAACAAAGAAAAGGGAAGGAGAAACCTTTGCTACATTCTTGCAAATATGGAGAGGTTTATATCATAGATGTCTTAGTCACATCCCTAAAGCTGAGCAAGTAGACATTTTCAATGAAAATCTTGTACCTCCAATTAAGTATTCATTACAAATGTAATGCCTAATTTTTTTTTAAAGACATCACGTAAAAAGCAATCAAATGTGAAAGAGGCCTATTAGATCAAGGGATATTGAAACACCACAAAGATAATGGGCCAAACACGAGTACAAATAATGGAAGGCCAAAATTTTGTCCTAGGAATAAGAATGTTACAAATGATGGATTTGTCGATGCCCATGTTGTAAATAGATCTCAACCAACAGTATCTCTACAAGGACTAGTTGATCTTGCCAGTAAGAATCAAACTCAAATAAACAACACCAATACCCTGCAGTCAAGCAATCCAAGACCACCAAGGGCAGGCACACCCAGAAGAAGCTTTACACCCCTTGGTAAACCTATTGAATCAACACTCAAAAAACTGATACAAAGTAATTCGATAATATACCAGAAGTCAAGCCCTATGAACCAGGTCCATTTAAGCCCACTTGGTAGAGTGACAATGATTTATATGAATACCACTGCAATAAAGGTCACAAGACAACAAGTTGATACAAACTGAAGAACCTCATACAAGATCTCATTGATCAAGGTGACATTACTGTGGATGCTAGGAAGACACCAAACATAGATCATACCATCTTCAAGGATCCATTTGTCAAGCATGACAAAGGAAAGGCTTCTAGTTCCAATGAACAAAACAGTACTGCCAATTATACTAATGTCGTGTTTGATTATGCCATAAAAGCACTTAGTGGAGGAGATGACATAGTGGCTAAAATTGTTGGTATTATAGATATGTTGCATTGGTTTTGTCATTGATGTCAACACTTATCTTCTGGAGATATTTGGTTATGTTGAACCGGCACATTATGTTCACTGGCAAGTTCAGTGACTTATGCATAGTCACTGGTATATCGTTCACCAGCAGGTTATATTGTTCACCGGCACTGAAGATGACTTGTTATCATCTGGATATCACTTGGTTATGTCGAAGACATGGTTTTGGTATTTTGGTTATTGGTCTAAGCGGGTTGACATATTTGTTGTTACCAACAAATTGGTCTAGGTTATGGACTGACATGCATTATCTATTCCAGATCAACACGACGCTTTATGGAGATGATTTAATTAATTGGATATTGTTGTAAATGTTTTGAACCGACATGATGCATCACATCTTGACTTATTTCTAATTGGTTTAATTGTAATATTCTTGGTAAAGCTGACCTACTCATTTGGTCTTAAGTTTTGGTATATATGTAAGATCTCATTTGTGAGATGATGTAACAGGCAGAAGGAAGATAACGGTATATGGTATAAGGTTTTGTAACATGGTATGTGTGAATATTGAAGATCATATGAGAAGACCATAGAGAACATTCAAGGAAGGTTTGAAGGTGATTATCAGAGCTTAACCGGTACTAAATCCATAATTGGAGATGCTACTTTTAGCAATACATTATTATTGGATTTAACCATCCAATTGTACTCAGTGTGACTCCTATTTTGTGATTGAGTAGTGAGCTCTAGGCGGTTTGCCTTTCTGCATGTGCAAACCCCATTTGTATACACATACTATATGCAGTAGTATCATCTAATTGTAGGTAAGGTTTCCCATATTGGTTTTTCCCCTTACAAGGTTTCCACGTACAAATCTTTGTGTTATGTGTTATGGATGTTGTTTCTCTTTCTATTTTATGCATTGAATTTCACCGATATTAATATTAATTGCTAATATGTCAACTGGCATTAAGTTTGGTTTATCGGTATCAAGTATCAAGTTTGATTAAGTTATATTTGGATTGAAACTAATTGACAACTAATTCAACCCCCACCCTCTCAGTTGTCTCCGAGTCCTAACAATTGGTATCAGAGCTAAGTCCTCTTTTTGCAGAAGTTTAACAGCTTGAGGAGATTTTATGACAACAAACTTTTTCAGGAAGGACAGTCTGAAACTTGATCAAACTAACTATGGTATATGGAAGATCAAAATGGAGACACATCTGAATTTCATTGGAAGAGACATATGGGATGTTACAAAGAATGGATATGTTGGTCCTACTCTGAATCAACCTAATCCACCAACATTGGGTAAGGATCAAGAGAATGATTGCAAAGCAGGAGAAGCACTCTTGAGCGCCTTGTCAGATCAGCAAATCATTGCATTATCAGATCGATCTACTGCTAAAGCTATTTGGGATAAACTAGAGACATTAAATGAAGGAGATACCACTGTCAAAATTGCAAAACTAGAATGCTTCCGGGTCAGGTATGAATATCTAAAAATGGAAGAAGATGAAAGAATTTTTGCTTTTATGAAAAGGGTTAATGAAATTGTTTTGGGAATATAATATTGTGGAGGATCCTTGAGTGAAGATGAAATTGTTTCTAAAGTTTTAAGAGCATTGCCACTGGCATACAAAATGAAATTAACTTCTATTAATGAGTTGAGAACTATGCCTAATATAGCAGTATCTAGAGATACCTTGGTTGGAAAACTTTCAGCATTTGAGCTTGAGGAATTTGCTCCTATTGCTATAATTAAAATAGATTTAGCCTTCAAAGCATCATCATCTTCAACATCATCATCATCATTTGACAAATCTAATTGGAAAGCACTTTATGCAAGAGAACTTGAAGATATCAGAAAGGAAAATGAAGAATTGGAAGAACTTGAAGAACTATTTGCAAGGAAAATGCCTAAAGGTCCTATTGGAAGTAAGTATGAAGGTAAAGCACCATTTAAATGTTTTAAATGCAATAAAGTTGGTCATATGCCATCTAGATGTATTGATAGACATGCAAGATTGAGAGAAGAAGCTAAAAGGACATATAAACCTAACCCTGAATATCAAAGATATAGATTTAAGAAGAATAGAGACAAATCATGTTACTATGCTGATGAAGGAGTTATTGATGATTCTGATGAAGAACCGACAGACAATGGATGGGCTTTTGATGCAATAAAAGAAGATCAATCCATACCTACTATTCCACTAGTAGAGCAGGCCCTGGCAACTAAAATTCAAGAAAAGGATGAATGGATTATAGATTCTGGATGTTCACATCATATGACCGGTGATAAAAGTAAATTCTTATCTTTTGAGGAATACAATGGAGGTCTAGTAAGATTTAGGGATGACAAATCTTGTTTGATCAAAGGAAATGCACTATATCTTTTGATGGTAAGCACAATACTGACAACGTTTATTATGTTGAAGGTTTGAAGCATAATCTTTCGAGTGTTGGTCAATTAGTTGAAAAGGGATTTCAGTTACAGTTCAAGAATGGTAAATGCAAAATCATGAATAGAACCGGCCTGGAAATTGCAATTGGTAATCAGGCTAGAGGTAATATCTTTCATTTGAATAACAATGAAAAGACATGCTTGATTGCACATATTGATGAAAGTTGGTTATGGCATAAAAGACTTTGTCATGTGAATTTTGATTGCATTATAAAGATTAGTTTATATAAGGCAGTAAGGGATTTACCTAAGATTGTAAAACCTCATAATACGATATGCAAGGAATGTCAAATGGGAAAACAAGTTAGAACAAATTTTAAGAGTATTTCTGAGAAATCCAATAATGTTCTTGATTTATTTCATACTGACTTGTGTGGTTCGACAAGAACAAGAAGTCTACAGGGAGATAGATACTTTATGCTAATCATTGATGATTATTCTAGAATGTGTTGAGTTACCTTTCTCAGGGAGAAATCAGAAGCTTTTGGGAAATTCAAACTATTCAAGGCAATGGTAGAGAATGAAACCGGTAAGAAAATCAAATGTTTAAGATCAGATCAAGGAGGAGAATTTACATCTAAGGAGTTTAATACATTTTGTGAAGTGAATGGAATTAGAAGACAACTATTAGCACCCTAGACACCTCAGCAAAATGGAGTTGTGGAAAGGAAGAACAAAATTATTCCGGATGCAACTAGAAGCATGATATTAGAAGCAAATCTACCTCATGTGTACTGGAGAGAAACAATGAATACATCAGTTTATACTTTTAATAGAGTTCACATCAAAGATGAAACCGGTAAGACCCCTTATGAACTATGGTTTGGTAATACTCCTACTCTTAAATGCTTCAGAATATTTGGAAGCAAATGCTATATTAGGAGAGATGAGTATATTGGTAAATTTGATCCTAGAAGTGATGAAGGAATATTTATTGGTTATTCATCTAAGAGCAACGCATATAGATGTTTTAATAAAAGAATGCAAAAAATCATTGAGAGTGCAAATTTAAAGATAGATGAACAATTTAGAGGAAATTCAAGATCTATGGATTCTGAACCGATAGTTGAGATGATCATAAATGAACCCATACATAGTGCACCAATACAAAATGTGGATCCAGTCACACCAGCATCATCAAAGAATTCCACAGTGACTGAAGAATAGCAGTAAGTGAACACACCCAGGTATGTAAGACTGCATCAATCTGAAAGTCTTATAATTGGGAATAAGTATCAAGGTTTTATGACAAGAGGAAGATTGGAAAATGAAGAGGTATGTTTAATTTCTTAAATTGAACCAACATTTGTTATTGAGGCATGTGAAGATAAACATTGGATTAAAGCTATGGAAGATGAATTAGAACAAATTAAAAAGAACAATACATGGACATTGGTTCCCCGGCCTAAAGACAAAAATGTAATTGGAACTAAATGGTTATTCAGAAATAAACTTAATGAAGATAGTAAGGTAATCAGGAATAAAGAAAGATTAGTGTGTAAAGGATATTCACAGAAAGAGGGAATTGATTACAATGAAACCTTTGCACTGGTAGCTAGAATTGAGGTAGTCAGATTATTTCTTGCATTTGCAGCTCACAAGAACTATAAAGTATATCAAATGGATGTAAAAGGTGCATTTCTGAATGGTGATCTTGAAGAGGAAATTTGCATTGAACAACCTCATGGATTTTCATTGACAAATGATAAAGATATGGTTTGCAGATTAAGGAAAGCTTTGTATAGATTGAAGCAAGATCCTAGAGCTTGGTATGCTAGATTAGACAAATATCTTTTGAAGCTTGCTTACACTAAAGGTAATGCTAATAGCAACTTATATTTCAAAGTGACTAATGAAGACATCTTGGTTATTGAAATTTTTGTTCATGATATCATTTTTGGAGGGTAAGATGGACTATGTAAAGACTTTGCTAATAAGATGCAGGAAGAATTTGAAATATCTATGATTGGGGAGATAAAACAAATTTAGGATTGCAGATTTCATAGACTGATAAAGGTATATTTATATGTCAAACAAAGTACTTGAAGGAACTACTAAAGAAATTTGGTATGGAAAATTTCAAACTAGTAAGTACTCCTATGACTACAACTAATAAATTGACATTGAAGGATTATTCAACTCCTGTTAATCCAACAAGATATACATCTTGAGTGGAGGATTACTGTATTTGACACAAACAAGACCTGATATAATGAATACAATATGTATTGTTTCAATATTTCAGAGTAATCCTAAAGAAAATCATGAATCAACAGTGAAAAGGATTTTCCAATATCTACAAGGCACAACAAATCTTGGTTTATGGTATCCTAAAGATGAAAATTTTGATTTATGTGCATACACCGATGCAAATTGGGTAGGAGATGTAGATGACAGAAAGAGCACCACCGGTGAGGCATTCTTTCTTGGTAGTAGATTGATTTCATGGTTGAGCACGAAACAAAGTTGTACATCATTATCGATAGCAAAATCAGAATATGTTGCAGCGGCAACTAATTGTACTCAGGTATTATGGATCAAAAAAGTGTTGAAGGACATAAAGGTAAAATGCAAAGAACCTATAATCATTTATTGTGATAATTCAAAAGCAATTGATATATCTAAGAATCCGGTATTTCACTCTAAAACTAAACATGTTTCTATCAAATATAATTTTCTGAAAGAGAATGTTGAAGCAAAAGAAGTGAGATTGGTTTATGTGAATACTAAAGAGGAGATTGCAACTATCTTTACTAAGCCTTTTCCTAAGGAAACTTTTGAATATCTCAGAGAGTAGCTTCAGGTAATACCCTCACTAGTAGAGACTTACACAGTTGATGATTGGCATCAAACTGACAAAACTAATAGAAAAACTTTTTTCTGGCTTTGATGGAGGTGAGCTACTTCTCAGGGGGAGTAGTTGGTTAAAACAATTGGTTATTGTAATTGGTTTTATGAGTTGGCTATATGTTCTAGTATTTGAGTTTCTTTGGCATTTGATGTCAAAGGGGGAGAGATATCTATGGAAAAACATTATTCATTGGGGGAGAGATATCTATGGTAAAATATTATTCATTGGCGGAGAGATATATACTCTCTACCTTTGTATTTTGATTTTTGGTATTGAACTATTCTGAAGATTGTTGGTTTTTGGCATTCTGTTTTAGCACTTAGATGTTTTTCCATCTTGTGTTTCCAACAATGCCAAAGGGGGACATTGTTGGTATTATGGATGTGTTGCATTGGTTTTGTCATTGATGTTAACACTTATCTTCTGGAGATCTTTGGTTATATTGAACCGACACATTTTTTTCACCGGCAAGTTCAGTGACTTATGCACAGTCACCGGAATATCATTCACCGACAAGTTATATTGTTCACCGGCACTGAAGATGACTTGTTATCATCTGGAGATCACTTGGTTATGTCGAAGACATGGTTTGGACACTTGGTTTTGGTATTTTGGTTATTGGTCTAATTAGGTTGACATATTTGTTGTTACTGGCAAATTGGTCTTGGTTAGGGACCGACATGCATTGTCTATTCCAGATTAGCACGACACGTTATGGAGATGATTTAATTAATTGGATATTGTTGTAAATGTATTGAGTCAACATGATGCATCACATCTTGACTTATTTGTAATTGGTTTAATTGTAATATTCTTGGAAAAGCCGACCTACTCATTTGGTCCTAGGTTTTGATATATATGTAAGATCTCATTTGTGAGATAATGTAATAGGCAGAAGGAAGATAACAGTATATGGTATAAGGTTTTGTAACATGGTATGTGGGAATATTGAAGATCATATGAGAAGACCATAGAGAAGGTTCAAGGAAGGTTTGAAGGCGATTATTAGAGCTTAATCGATACTAAGTCTGACATTGGAGATGCTACTTTGAGCAGTACATTATCATTGGATTTAACCATCCAATTGTAGTCAATGTGACTCCTATTTTGTGATTGAGGAGTAGCTCTAGGGAGTTGGCCTTTCTGCATGTCCAGACCCCATTTGTATACACATACTATCTGCAGTAGTATCAACTGATTGTGGGTAAGGTTTCCCACCGTGGTTTTTCCCCTTATAGGATTTCCACGTACAAATCTTTGTGTTATGTGTTATGGATATTGTTTCTCTTTCTGTTTTATGCATTGAGTTTCACTGGTATTAATATTAACTGCTAATGTGTCAACAGGCATTAAGTTTGGTTTACCGGTATCATGTATCAAGTTTGATTAAGTTATATTTGGGTTGAAATTAATTGACAACTAATTCACCCCCCCCCCTCTCAGTTGCCTCCAGGTCCTAACAACAATCACAATAAATCCCACAAGCAAAGACTATGTTGTCATCACTAGAAGATCAAAGGTCACATTGCAAGGGGTACCTTTAAATCCCCCTTCAACAACTAGAAATTACAATATGGTGGATCAGTTGAAGCAAACTCCAGCTCAAATTTCATTATTTGAGTTATTGTGCATATCGCCAACTCATAAGGTAGTCCTTGACAAAGCATTAGAAGATTTAGTTGTTGCCAGAGATATTGATGAGAATACATTCTAGTCCATGGTTGGAAACTTGGCAGCTTCAAAGGTCGCATTCATTGAGTAGGATGTACATTGTATTTGATTAAATCTTTAGGATATTCCGAACATTATATTGATCAATATCAAAGCCTATGATGATGAGGAATGCCCTTCTAAGGGTGTAGTGAATTTGTAAGTACAAATAGGGCCAGTTACAATAGACATCACCTTTCAAGTCCTAGACAGAGAATTGGGGTACAATATGCTATTAGGCCTCCCATGGATACATTCCATGCAGGCACTACCATCAAATTTTCACCAATGTGTGAAGTTCCCATACAATGACATTGAGATCACCATTCATGGTGACCCAAACCCTTTTCAACACTGCAATTATTTAAGGGCGAGCACAGACAATCAAGTACCAAACAATCAGGCAACTCCACTTCACCTACAAATGGAATCGTTGATAGTCATAGAAATAGAAAAAAATACACCTACCACATCTTCTTTACAAATTAAGTTGGTTGTGGGGATTATTCCATTTCAAGTACCTTGAATGGTAGACAATCATCCATTTTGCCTAGGTCTTTTGGGAAGCTACAAAACATAGTAATGAAGCAAGATAAAGGAAAATAGATATGGAAGTACTCAAATTCATGCTCTTTCATTATATGAGGAGACTTACAAGAAGAATCTCTAAATGAAGATGTCAATTAGTGGATATATAAAGAAGAAGATGACATGACAATACCTAGGTTACCTCTAGACTAGTATGGCAATGGTTTCAAGATGTTACAAAAACATGGGTACGATGGTACCACGAGATTGGGATTACAGAAGCAAGGCAGATTAGATCTTGTTCTACCACATGAAAACCCAAAGAATCAAGGGCTAGGATAGAAACATGTACTAAAGATAACAATGACAAGACAACATACACTAAATATTCTGAACAAGCCTAGGTTACCCTTAGAATACATACCTTGAAATCAGTTATCAACACAAGTATTTCCATCTTCATCTCAAAGAAGAAGGAGAGAACCAACGCCTTCTAGTATGGAATCAGATGGTGAAGATATGAGGCAAATTCTACAAGAAACTAAGACAAAATAATCTAGGAATACAGTAGCAGAGACATCTGAACAAGCAAATATGGTAATAGATACAAGCTTAGCACCAAAAAATAAGCCTAATCCTTGGTTGTTGTCAATACTTTTACCAAGCAAAACAACACAGGCTCCTCCATTTGAGTCAGATGAAGAGAGACTATAACAAATGATACTAGGCCTAAGAAGGGTATCCACCATACAAAGGAGGTCCACTAATCAAACTCAGCTACAAGAACAAGAGGAGATGAGCGACACAGTCTCAGAAAGTGAAGCATACATAGAAAGTGTGATATATTCTCATGATTATGAATTCCTATCTAATCATGATGACAAACCACAAGCAACTGATGATGAGGATATATCAGGTCATCCAAATAACCAAGT
Organism: Cryptomeria japonica; assembly: GCF_030272615.1. Classification (NCBI taxonomy): domain Eukaryota; kingdom Viridiplantae; phylum Streptophyta; class Pinopsida; order Cupressales; family Cupressaceae; genus Cryptomeria; species Cryptomeria japonica. Next base: position 215,771,105 of record NC_081410.1, on the reverse strand, counting down.
ATGCATGTTATCAGGATCTTCTATAATAGAAGGGAACAATGGCTTACCCCTTATACACCCACAAATGGTTGACTGGGGGCAAAAAGAAAAGCCACAATTAGATTGGTTTCCAAATGATGAAGGCATAGCTGAATTTTTGGGTGCAAGGGACAAACTCCCTTATGATGATCATAAAGCTGGTTTTGCAATAGATTTGGATAGGACTACATATTTTGGAGAAGCAAGCTCCTCTTCCAATCTAGACAATTATAATGAAGTAGAACACATTTCTTATAGTAGAATAGACACTATTCCTATTGATAAAGATAAATCATAATTATTAGTATAAGAAACCGAAGAAATCAACATCGGTGATGCTAAAAAAGTCCGTAATATACACCTAGCAAAGTCCCTGAATCCAACAAAAAAAGAGAAGTTTATCCAATTCTTTAAGCGAATACCCATCAATTTCTCATGGTCTTATGAATATATTCCAGGGTTAGATCCTGAACTGGTCTTACATCATTTTCCATTACTACCAAGAGTCAAACCATATAAACAAAAACTCAGAAAGATGCACCCTCACATAGCTTTATTAGTCAAAATTGAGCTACAAAAATTGTTGAAAGTGGGTTTTATTAGATCCATAGACTATGCTGGGGAGATTTCAAATCTAGTCCCATTAACCAAGCATACTAGAAGTATCAGGATCTGCACCAAATTCATAGATCTCAACAAGGCCTGCCCAAAAGATGACTTTCATTGGATAGCTGGAAATGAAATGCTATCACTCATGGATGGTTTTTCTGGTTATAATCAAATTAGGATTGTACAAGAGGACCAACCTAAGACAACATTCACTTGTCCATGGGGAACATATTGCTAGAATATGATGCCATTCAGCCTTAAAAATGCAAGTGTTACTTATCAAAAGGAAATGACCACCTTGTTCCATGACATGATACACACAATCATGGAAGACTATGTAGATGATTTGCTAGCAAAATCCAACACAAGAGATGATTATCTAAACATATTGGCTAAAATCTTTGATAGAATTAAGAAATACAATGTAAGGCTCAATCCAAAAAAATGTGTTTTCGGAGTAACATCTGGCAAACTTATGAGATTCATTGTATCCAATCATGGCATTGAAATAGATCTAGAAAAAGTAAAAGCCATTTTAGACATGTCATCACCCACTACACTCAAACAACTCAAAAGTTTACAAGGCAGATTACAATCCATAAGGAACATTCAAATGGACATAATAATGCCAAGAAGCATTCCAGAAACTAGAAGAATATATTTTGTTCATACCAGTCTTTGTTTCACCCATGCATGGGAAACCACTACTCCTGTATATAGTTGCAACAAATTCCTCCTTAGGTGCTCTCCTAGCACAACATGATGAATAAGGAAAGGAGAGAGTTGTCTACTACATCAGTAGAACACTCATTGGATATGAACTCAACTACACACCAATAGAAAGAGCATGTCTTGTAGTAGTTTTTGCATCACAAAAACTGAGACACTATATGTTGAGTCATAAATTCTAGCTCATTGCACACTTCGATCCACTCAAGTACTTGATAAACAAAGTGACATTAATTGGAAGGATTTGTAAGTGGGTCATGATACTCATTGAATTCAACATTGAATATGTTGATAGAAAACCCATCAAAGGATAGATCATAGTAGACCAACTTGCAGAAGCACCAGACAGTCATCTGATGGTCGTAGATTTTCCAGATGAATCAGTATTTGCAATGTTAGCATAAAAAAACTAGAAACTATACTTTGATGGATCTCACACAAACCATGGAGCAGAAGTAGGAATTCTATTTATTACTCCTCAAGGAGATTCCATTCCTAAATCATCCAGGATCGACTTCCCTTGCACCAATAACATTGTTGAATATGAAGCCCTAGTGATAGGACTCTGTATTGCACTACAATGGAAGATCATGGAACTACAAGTCTTCAAAGACTCACAACTTATTATTAATCAAGTCAATGATGATTACAATACAAATATGATAAGCTAAGACCCTACAAACAATTGGTAGAGATGATTACAAACAATACTTCACCAATGTAACATTTGAAAAAATACCAAGAGCACAAAACAAGGCAGCTGATACAATGGCAATAGTAGGCTCTCTCTTGGATACACCTAACAATTGAACTCACTTTGATTTTCAAGTGGAAAAAATCATTGTGCCATCTTATGAAATATCGTCCACTGAATATGTATGTATGATAAGAGGACCTAAGTCCCCATGGTACAAAATATATACATACCTTCATGATCAATACATACCTCCTGATCTTTCACAAAATCAAAGAAAGTCACTCATCCAACAATCAGAAAGACATTCAATCATTGCTGACATTTTATACAAAAAGAGTGTAGATGACACCTTGCTCATATGCCTCAATGTTGAGGAAGCACAAATCACCCTAAAAAAATTCCACAACAACATATGTGGGGCACATTCTACTTGACCTACTCTAGCAAAAACATTGTTGTAAATAGGTTATTATTGGCCTATAATGGAAAAGGACACTTACAAGCATGTCCAAAGATGCAAACAATGCCAAATACATGAAAACCTAATCCATGCAGTTGTTCAAGATCTTTAGCCAATAACATCACCATGGCCATTTTCATAGTGGGAACTAGATCTTGTGGGGAGAATACACCCTACCTCCTCCAACAGACATAAATTTATACTCACAACTACTGAGTACTTTACAAAATGGGTTGAGGCTATCTCGTTGAACTTCACAATAGGGAAGAAAATAGTTAAGCTCATTTTGAATTACATAATTTGCAAATATGGAGTCCCCATTTGCATTGTAACTAACAACGGGCGACCCTTCAAAAATCAAGAAGTGAGTGAACTTTGTGAACAATTTCAAATCCCACAACATTTTGCAACACCCTACTATCCCCAAAGCAATGGTCAAGCACATGCAACCAATAAGACTATTTTGAAAATTTTAAAGAAAGTTGTCAACAACACTGGACGAGATTTGCATCTTCAGCTAAATTCATCTCTTTGGGCTTATCGAACTAGCGTCCACACAACAACTGGTGCCACACCTTACTCTTTGGTTTATGGTTCAAAAGTTATTTTTCCTATCAAGGTAGAACTGCCATCATTAAGAGTCTCTGAAACACATTATATCAGAAGAAGACTACAGAGTAGCACATTTGCAAGAACTAGAATTCCTAGACAAAAAACGGTAAAGCGCACTAAATCACTTACAAGGATATCAAAACAGAATGAAAAAAAGCTACAACAAAAGAGTAAAACCACATTTCTTTGAGGTAGGAGATATCGTTCTTAACGAAAATCACAGTAATCTCGCAAAACATGAAAAACTAGGATAGCTCAAGCCTAACTGGTTAGGTCCTTTTGTTATAACCAAAGTAGTTGGAAATGATTCTTATCATTTACAAACAATGGAGGGAGATCCACTCCCTGATCAAATTAACAACATGCACCTAAAAATATATTACATCTAAAGGGTTGGGTTTTAATTACAAATTACTTTATGTACTTGCTTATCATTTTGAAATCATTGCATCTCATATAGTTTCCTTCATAAAGGCATCATATTCATTGCAGCAATAACAAAAGATGATTGTTTGAGTTATTCACTTGTCTGCACCGAAATGATCTCTCTCAATGGCTATCTGATTCCTCTTTGTACTTGGCTCCTCCATCATCTGTTGATACTAATCTCTATTCTCCATCCACCAATGCCACAAAGTAGCAACCAAGTCCTCCAAACTCCTAACCAGTTCCCTCATTCCCTTCTCATCATCCTCCCTCCACATCTCCTCTCTCCATAGCCTAGGGCATATCAACATCATGTCCACCATCACCACCCTCATCTCTATCTCTTCTTGATGAGCCTGATACTAACTCATTGCTCTCACTCTCATTCCAACTCTCACTAGAACTACTCATAGATGTAGTACCTCCACTGATATCCACATCCTCTCATTCACCCTCCACCTCCTCTACAACTATTACTATCAGATCTATCTGAGCCCTATCTCATTCTCCTCCTTCACCATCTCTCCCTCCTCCATCTCTCTACCCTCTATCTATCCCTCCTCTATTTCTTTTCCCTCTATCTTTCCCTCCTCCATCTCCCCCACCATCTCCACCTCGCCCTCTTTCTCTCCCTCTAGGACCCCTACCATGTCTAATCTGCTGAGTAGCAATCGAAACTTTCAGATCTCTTAAACATATGGACCTATGTTGTATCCACCATACACTATATTGTGTTGTAGTCCCTGGATCTGTGACACCAACTTGCCAACCCCACTGAATAGGAGCAACAACATCAAACTTGGCAATGACAACATAAGGTTGCACACATGCACTCCAATCACCGATCTCACAAGTAGTGTGAGCAAAATAAGTTGTCACATTTGGAATACCATGTATCTCCCCAAACTGTCAGAGTACATGGCCAGGAAGATCTATATCAATAACCCTGTGACCACCAACATCTCGCCCAATAAGTCATCTCCGTTGTCGGAAAAAAAAGAAAGTGTTGGGCATCATAATCCCAACCGGGGCAAGTAAGATAAGGTCTCCATGAGAAGTACTGTAAAATATCAATTTGTGGATTCCAATACAAAATGTTACCCGACGCCCTTTGTTTCACTCCAACAGTGTATCTGTAAGCATAAGGTTTCTCTATCTCTAAATCAACATGTATCATAGGATGAAATATAGATATGTGCTCCCAATCCCATATCTGAAGCAAAGTAACACCACATCCAATGGATTTATGCTGCAAATATACAATCCCATGCATCTGATGATATAAAGTGGGAAGAAGATAGGGACCCCAAGAAAACATTGTTAGACAACTCAGATAACTAGTGGACAGCTGAGAAGGGGGTGAATCAGTTGTCAATAGATTATAGAAATTTAAGCATTAAAACCTAATTACCAAAATACATAAACCAAATACTAGAATAGCAGATATAAAAGTTAAGCACAAATATAAACCACATAAGAATTACCAACCATCCAGAAAAGATAAACACCAAGATTTGTATGTGGAAAACCACAGTGGGAAGGCTACCCACAGTCAGATAATAATTTTACAGTAAGTATATGATTACAAAAAGAGGGGCCTACACATGCAGGAAGGCTAGCAGCCTAGAGCATACTGCTCATCACAAAAGGAGCCTCACTAACTACAAAATAAATCCAGACTAAAATCTAGAAAGAAGAGTGAACTGCAAGAATAACATCTCATATGTGTGAGTACAATTCCTATTAAGCTCAAGACCGGAGGTCTTTAACCTCTTTCACCAACCCAATTCAATCACCTATGATTGACCAAAACCTCTGCATATGATTACAATCTTATTCACACACAGATAATTGCATAACCCCTAAAACCACAAAGCAATAACCATAACCATGATCTACAAAGAGACCTTACATCATATTCATACCAACCCAGGACCTAAACAATTAGGTTGGCCTCATAAAAGATAATATAATACATTCATAACATAAACCTACAATTCAATGATCAACCAAGTTGTCCTAAGACCGAAACAACACAATCCAATCAATAGATCCAACCAGAAATGCATCGAGATCATCCACCAACATGTTACATAAACTGGTTCATAACCTAGCAGAATAAGATAGAATTAGGTCAAGTCCTAAATGCAATACCACCAATCAATCAGGAACATGAACAAGATAACCAACAACATCCCGAAAGCCATCTAGAAGTTGCACCAACACCACTTATCAAGTGCATCAAAAGATATTCAACAAAGCTTTGTCGGTAAAACCCTTACCGGTGACCAAAAGAATTACTAGAACAAATGATGGCTCTTGAGTCATCAAATCCTAAAACAACTGATTATGATACACATATGAATAGCATGAATGATATATCCAAACTAATTACACAAACCAAAGCATACCAGAGCATACAGGATCAATATCATAATCCAACAGCTCTACCGGAACCTACCGGAAATCGGTAAACAACCAAAACAGTCGATGTCGCCATCAATGATAAAACATCAATGCAACACATAATCAATTCCTCTAATTTTCCAACAATCTCCCCCTTTGGCATTGATGGCAACACTAGATGTGAAAAATATCCATGTGCCAAGAAATACCAATCAAGTCTCCCCCAAAGGAAGACAACCAACAATCTCCCATAAGATGATATTACAATGAAGTTAACAAACTCCCCCTGTGAATGATATCCCTGTTAAACTCTAATCTCTCCCCTTTGAGTGATGTTTTGTTAAGCTCTATTTTTCACATATATATCTCCCCCTTTGACATCAATGCCAAAAATATGACATAAACATCAAAGAAAAATCATAAATTCACTGAACCACACAACTGACTACTCCCCCTGAGTAGTAGCACCAACACATCAATCTAGAATGAATAGTAGCTTTGTAAATGCATACTGGACTGATGCAAATCAACATCACTCAGGTCTCTATCAGAGGGGAAGAAACTCCCAATCCATCTTTGAAGTACTCAAATGATTCCTTAGGCAAAGGTTTAGTGAAGATATCTACAATCTTCTCTTTAGTGTTTACATAAACCAGCCTAACTTCATTTGCTTCTACATTTTCATTCAAAAAGTTATACTTGATAGATATGTACTTTGTCTTACAATGAAATACCAAATTCTTTGATATGTCAATAGCAGCAGAGTTATCACAGTGAATAACTACCAATTCATTACAATCCACCCTTATATCCTTCAACATTTTATTCATCCATAAAACTTGTGTACCATTAGTAGCAGCAACAACATACTCAGCTTCAGTAGTAGATAAAGAGGTACATGACTGCTTCTTGTTGATCCATGAAACAAGTTTCTTTTCAAGAAAGAAAGCTCCACCAGAGGTTCTCTTCTGGTCATCAACATCTATAGCCCAATCTGCATATGTATAAGAACATAGTGTAAAAGCATCATCTTTAGGATACCACAAACCATATTCATTTGTTCCTTGCAAATACTTGAAAATCCTTTTCATCGTGCTCTCATGATTCTCTCTAGGATCACTCTGATATATTAATACAATACAAACTGCATTCATTATATCTGGTCTAGTCTGAGTTAGATATAACAAACCTTTAATCATAGACTTGTACCTTGTACGATTTACCAGTGCTGATGCATCTTTCTTTATCAATTTCTCACTTGTAACCATTGGATTACCAACCGGTTTAGAATTTTCCATACCAAATTTCTTCAACAACTCCCTAGCATACTTAGTTTGACAGATGAAAATACCTTTATCAGTCTAAGTAATCTGCAAACCTAAGAAAAATTCCATCTCCCCAATCATAGACATCTCAAATTCATTCTTCATATTATCAGAGAATTCCATAAATAACTTATCCTCACCTCCAAAAATGATATCATCAACACAGACTTCAACAATCGATATGTCATCATCAGTGATCCTATAATATAAATTACTGTCAGTATTACCTTTAGTGAAACCAAGCTTCAAACTATGTTTATCCAATCTTGCATACCAAGCTCTAGGGGCTTGTTTCAATCCATATAAAGCTTTCCTTAACCTGCAAACCATATTTTTGTCATCTGAAAGTGAAAATCCATCAGGTTTCTCAATGTAAACTTCCTCTTCAAAATATCCATTTAGAAATGCACACTTAACATCCACCTGATAAACCTTGTAGTTCTTATGGGCAGCATAAGAAAGAAATAATCTCACAACTTCAATCCTAGCTACCGGAGCAAAATTATCATCATAATCAATTCCTTCCTTTGGAGAATATCCTTTACAAACCAATCTAGCCTTATTCCTCATAACTTGTCCATCTTCATTCAATTTATTCCTAAAAACCCATTTAGTCCCAATAGCATTCTTATTTTTAGGTCGAAGAACTAAAGTCTATGTATTATTCTTTTCTATCTGATCTAATTCATCTTCCATAGCTTTCATCCAACATTCATATTTACATGCTTCAATTACTAATGCCGGTTCAACTTGAGAAATTAAACATACCTCATCAGCTGCCAACCTTCTTCATGCCATCACTTCTTTATTCTTGTCTCTAATGATCTAATCTTCTGAATGATTTAACCTAACATACCTAGGAGTCTTCTGATTTTCCATTCCTCTGCTCTGATCTTCAGTTACTATTGAATTTTTTGATACTTCTGGAGTAACTAGTTCAACATATTTTTCCAGTTTAGTTATGATCATTTCCACTACTAGTTCTCTGTCATAAGTTCTGATTTGACTTTTGTTCTGGTCATCCACCTTGACATTAGTGCTCTCCGCAATTCTCTACAATATTTTGTTATAACATCTATACTCTTTTCTTTCATTAGAATAACCAAGAAACATCCCTTCATCACTCTAGGATCAAACTTTCCAATGGAATCATCTCTTTTGATATAGCATTTACTACCAAAGATTTTGAAATACTTAACTGTAGGTGTATGACCAAACCATAACTCATAGGGTGTCTTACTGGTATCTCATTTGATATGAACTCTGTTGAATGTGTATATCACCATGCTCACAGTTTCTCTCCAATAGATATGAGGTAGATTAGCTTCCATCATCATAGTTCTAGCCACATCCAAGATAGTTATGTTCTTCCTTTCCACAATACCATTCTGTTGAGGTGTTCGGGGTGTAGATAACTGTCTTATCCCATTCTTTTTACAATAACTACTAAATTCACTGGATGTGAATTCTCCACCCAGATCTGACCTTAAGCATTTAATCTTCAATCATGTCTCTGTCTCAACTTTATCATTAAAGATTTTAAAATTTTCAAATGCTTCAGATTTCTCCCTTAGAAAAGTAACCCACATCATTCTAGAATAGTCATCAATGATTAGCATAAAATGTTTATCACCCTGAAAACTTTTAATTCTAGCAGGACCACACAAATCAGTATGAATAAGATCAAGAACATCATTAGATTTGTCTTGTATACTCTTAAAATAAGTTCTGACTTGTGTTCCCATTTGACATTCCTTACATACTGAATTATAGGGCTTCACAATCTTAGGTATATCTCTAACTATTTGGATTCCCATAGATACTAAGAGGGGGGGTGAATCAGTATCTAACCAGTTGATTGAATTTCTTAACTTAAAACATGTAGAACATATTATAACAGTATACCGGTATGCAAGAAATAATGCAATAAATAGAATTAAAAACATCCACATGAAAAGCACACCATGACACAAGGATTTAACAAGGAAACCCAGTGTGGGAAAAACCTCGGTGGGATTTGTGACCCACAATATTCACTTACTGGCCAATTAGAGAATATTACTTACAAGAGGGGCCTGCACATGCAAGAAGGCCAACTACCTAGAGCTCACTACTCAATGGGAAGTCTCACTGACTTACAATGTGGACTATATAAATCCAATATCTTGTACTGCTTTACAATAGCATCTATAATGCCAGATCCAGTACCGGTTTATGCTCTGTTCTTTACATAAAACCTTCAACCTATATTTCACATAATAGGTCTGCCTAATACCTTTTTCTTATCTCCTACAAAATGTCTACAATGATCTCTCTTATATATAAGAGTCATTTTACAACTTTCCAAGATGGCTTACAAAGTTTTTACAATAATAAACAAAATATAATATATCAAAAATCCTGTCAGTCTCTATGCCGGTATGCTTCCTTTCTTTGTGGTGCCGATGCAGAGTGTGATCTGTTGATGCCAATGAACTATCTTTCCGGTGTAATCCCTTGCCAGTGCCATACGATTGTAAGGTTGCCATCAATGAGAAAACCTTCAATCACCTACAATGTCTCATTGGAGTGTGCATATGCCAACAATCTCCCCCTTTGGCATTGATGGAAACACTCATGAGAAAATTCAAAAGTGTATCCAAAACTTTAATCCAAAAATGTTTCCAAAAATATGTTACCAAAAATATAAGAACTCCCCCTAAGTAGATAAGTCTTTTGCCGATTATTTTCTCATACTACTACTTCCCCTTTGGCATCAATGACAAAGGTTGTCAAGATGTCAGTAGAGTTGTAGTCTCAACCTTGTAACTTGGTAGTTACAATTTGAAATAGATCCGCCAAAATCAAGTTTATACTCTCCATAAACTTTTTATTGTCTCTTATTGTTGTCTCTGTTCTTTTAACTGTACCAGTGAGGTGCTGCATATGCTCTACCGGTGTTTTCTATCCCTGTATAAGTGCCTCAGATATTTCCTTCCACAATGATGCTAGATAGTCCAATCTTGGACTCAGTTTTAGTCTCAAATTCTTTGCCTTATCCACTATTCTCTCCTTTTCTCTTTCTAACTTAAGTAACTCTTCCTCAAAATTTGTTATCCTTTGCTCAAAAATTGATAATGTATCAGGTGAGTTAACAAAATTATCAGCAAGTTTATTGATTTCATCCTGTACCTTGCTCATTTTCTTATCTATGTCTACTATCAAAAAGTTTGTCTTGCAGGTGTCTTTGTACAGAGTTTTGTATTCTTTCAATAAGTTACATAGTTCCGGTAGAAGTGTGTCAAATTCTCTAGTACACTTCTTTATCTGATCTTCAAAGAATTTTTGCTTTTCAATTTCTAACTTATTCTTCAATGTCTCTTCCTTTATTTTCTCAATAGTCACTGTGATCTTAGTGATGTATTTACACAAAGTATCAAGTTGTTTTAAAGAATCCTTATTGTCTATGTTACATTTAGGAGCAATTACCTTCAAAATTGGGATTGTGTCATCTATAGCTTTATAAGCCTGTGAACTACAATCTGTTATCCTTTTGATTGAATCTAAGAGTACTTCAGTTTCATTTGTTGATTTGTGGCCTGCTGAGGAGGAACCAACATTCTGAATTCCACTGGTGGAGGAAGTAACCAAGCTTGTTGTGATCTCTGGTAGGTCTATTTTTGTTTTCATTTCCTTAAGAAATGATTTGTATACTTCTCCTATTGTCGGTTGTACTGTTTCCTCATGACTCTGTTCCTATACCTGTTCCTGTTCCAGAGCCTTTTGCTCTTCTTGTTTCTCTGTTTGTTCTCCTGTGTTTGATCAGTTTGCTTAGTTATCGATGGCTCACTAGCCATGTTTGTCTTGCTAGTTGTATCTTGATCTACCGCAATGTTGATCTTTTGTGTATCAACATCTACTGTGTACAGTACCTCAAGATTAGGATTAGTATCCTTTATGTTCATACTCTCATCTGCCAGTTGATCTTCAGTATTTTTTACCAGTTATGTAATTTGAGGTGGTGGGGATAAGTTATCTTTAACTTTGATACTCGGAGGTCCACCAACCTTTCCTTTTCCTTTGTCTCTCTCTTTCTGATATACCTTTATTGGTTTGGGGTTCCTGTATTCTTCCTATTTTTCTTTCTCAACAAGAAATATGTCCCATGCATTTTCTGTTTCTTCAGTCACCTCATTAACTCATTCAACCATTAAAGCAATATGTCGGTGTGCAGTAGAGAATACTGATCGGTTGGCTTCAGCAATTAAGTCATCTATCTCCTTAGGTGAGTTTATAGGATAAACAACTAGTAACTTTTCAATTTTGATTTTCTTATCAAGTTCTATAACAGCTTGTCTTCTTGCTTCCAATCTTTTGAACAGTTCATCTGGTACTTCATTTACAAATTCCATCAGAAACTTCTTATACATGTCCATGTGCAAGATAACACTATATTCCACTTGTTCTTTTTCATCTACTGTCAAAGTGTCATAGACTTTTCCTATGTTTTTGAGTTTCCCTTCCTCTGTAATTTCATTTAGCAATATGTCAAGAGGGGCCAAGTTTTGTTTTGTTCTCTTCTTCTTCTTGGGTGTCAGTTTCTTCTTTGGTGTAGTCTTTTTAACCGGAGATCTTACTGCTTGTTGTTTCTGTCTAGTTCTCCTAGGTGAGGGTGTGGTTGCCGGTGAAGGATCTCTCTTCCTTACAACTCTTTTGAAAGCTACAGGCATGTCACTCTCTGAAGAAGTGCCTATCGGTGATAGGTGAGTCTCAGGATGTAGAGTTCCTAACTCATCCTCAGTGATATCGGTTTGCTTTAATACATCTTCTTTAATAGCCTTTGCCTGTCTAGAACCTCTTCTCACAACTGCCTCAACTTTTTTCACTCTCTTCTTAGATTGAATTTGTTTTTCTATTGTCTTAGCACTACCAAATACTTCTTCCTTTGGTTTGTTTGGTGCTTCCAGAAGTGCTTTAGCATAAGTCTCAATTATATGATCATCTATCTCATAGCCCATCTCTGTTACCCAGATTGTTCTTGGGATGACTGCTTCCATCCAAATCTCATCCTTTTTTATTACAAAACATATATCATCCTTGTACTTGTCAACAATCTTCTATGATAATCTGATTCTCTTCTTCATTTTGGTCTTAAGTGCTTGAAAGTATTCATGGATATTCTTTTTCTTGTCTTCACCCATGTTGTTGAATAGTTTTGTCAATTGTTTTCCTACCGGTATATCAAATCCAAGTACTTTATAGCCTATATTGGGAACCTGTTTGGTTATGTGCATCATCAAGCATACAAGCATATTAGCAAATCTAAAAGTTCCTTTCTTATCTTTCTTTATCTTGCCTAAGTTGTCAATTAACTCATCTTTTAACCATTCACCTATGTCAATTTTCACATTGTCTATAACCATATCATAAGCACTTCTAATGCATAAACTTGAAACTGAGTTGAGTCTATTTGCATGAGTAGCTTTATACCCTAAAATCATGCTAACAAATCTCACATTTATATCTGTTACATCATTTACCCTCAAGGACCTTCTGTCGGATGTTGCACTAGTTAGTTTAGTTACTAGGTCATTGGAGACCTTTTTAGTCTTGTCTGGTCTTTTACCGATGGACGGTAAACCTGTGATAGCTTTCACAACTTCCCTGGTAATTTTGTGAATTGCATCTAACCAGAAAAATTCACCATGTACCCTTCTTAAGACTATCCTAATCACATCTTTGGGAAATTCAGGAATGCAGAGGATTTCAGTAAATCCTAGGGTATCAATGATTTTATGTTCCAGTTTTACATTTCTGAAATTATCACATATGACAGATTTATACATTGTTTTGATCTCTTCATCTCCCAATTCCTCTATGTTATAGTGAATGTAAATTATGGGGTCTTCAGCATAAACAACTCCTTTTGGTATTTGAGAGAAAGCACCTATATTGTCATCTTTCTTTGCTACCTCGGGAACTAGTTGAAATACAAGCCTAGGGTGTTTTATAACCTCAACTGCAGTAGGGTTTGCTATATATTCAAGTGCAGAGGTGGATTCCATGATGATAAACACCTTTTTTTGTCTTTGGATGGATTGATTGCTTGAAGTGCTTCGCCTCTTTGCTTTAAATCCCTTAGCTCTGCAAATATCGTGCTCTACGAATGTTTAAAATCTTGGTGAAGTGAAATGGAGCCAAAACCACAAATTTATAATGTTTATTTGCCATCTACCACATTTAATGCATGTCGGTTAAGTAGTCACTTAACATTGTCTGCTGATAATGAAGTAATTTCCAATTTCTCATCTCTAACCGAGGGAATAATAGCACATGTGTCATTAGATTGCCAAACCCTCAAGGAAACTTTCTTCAATTTGATGAAGAACTTCCTGCCGGTGGAGCACTACTATGTCCTACCAGTGAAGCATCACTTTGTCCTACCGGTGAAGCATTGATTGGTTCTACCGGTGGAGGAGTATTCCCAACATTTAGATCAGCTTTTCTAATCCATTGTTTTGAGAATTCTTGCTTAACCTCTTCAACTTTTTTTTTACCTTTCAAGCTAGAAATTTTGTTGTCTGTCGGTGATCCTTTACTTCTATAGAATTTTGCAATATGCCCAATCTTGTTACATGCATAACAAGTCACATTATTCTTCTGAATAGCTTTCCCATAACCTGTGCCGGTTTGTGTTCTGCATTGATTAGATAAATGTCCAAATCTTCCACAAACATAACATCTCACATTCATTGTGCAATTTTCAGAGTTGTGACCAACTTTGTTGCATTTTGAACATTGACCGGTGGGTGTGTTGATATTTCAGATAATTTCTAGATCTACATTCATATGCTCTATGACCATACTTATTACAGTTAAAGCATTTTCCATTGAATTTATAAGCATTAGGTTGCCTTACTGGTTTGTTGTGATCCTGTGTGTTTGTAGTATCGAAGCTTTCACCAACTTCAAAGCCAATTCTAGAAGTCTTACCTTTAGGTTTTTGATTCTTCAGCAAGTTACCAAGTTCCTCTGAGCTTTTCTTGAATTTCTCTTTATGTTGATTTGCAGTTTCTAGTTCTCTTTCTGAGACTTCTTTCTACCTCATCAGTTCATTGGAGTCATTCTGAGTGTGCATCAAATCTGTCTTCAATAAATCATTTTCATAGCTAAGTCTTGTGTTCTCATTTGCTGCATCACTTAGTCTTCTGGTCAATTCTTCTTCATTCTTCTTCCTATCTTCAATTTCCTTACAAAATCTCATAGTCATATCCTGCATCTCATTCTTTGTTGTCATGTTCTCTTGTTTCAGCTTATTTATCATATCATTAAGTGATTCCTTTTCATCATTCTCATTTTGCATATTTTCACAAAGTTCTCTTCTCTTATTTCTTGCAATAGTAAGATTCTCTTGAAGTGCTTGAATGATATCCTGAGCATCCTTTAGATCATCTTCTAGCTTGATATTTTTCAATTTCTCTTTATCATGGTCTGAGAGAGCTCCTTCAAGCTGCTTCATCAAATTTTCCATATCTACCGGTGTCAAGATCTTCCTCAAGCTATTAGGCTTCTGAAAATAGAGGACCAGGCTCTGATACCAATTATTAAGATTCCCACAGATACTGAGAGGGGGGGGGGGTGAATCAGTATCTAACCGATTGATTGAATTTCTTAACTTAAAACATGTAGAACATATTATAACAGTATACCGGTATGCAAGAAATAATGCAATAAACAGAATTAAAAACATCCACATGAAAAGAACACCATGACACAAGGATTTAATGAGGAAACCTAGTGTGCGAAAAACCTCAGTGGGGTTTGTGACCCACAATATTCATGTATTGGCCAATAAGAGAATATTACTTACAAGAGGGGCCTGCACATGTAGGAAGGCCAACTTCCTAGAGCTCAATGCTCAATGGGAAGTCTCACTAACTTACAATGTGGATTATACAAATCCAATGTCTTATACTGCTTTACAATAGCATCTATAATGCCAGATCCAGTATCGGTTTCTTCTCTATTCTTTACATAAAACCTTTAACCTATATTCCGCATAATAGGTCTGCCTAATATCTTTTTCTTATCTCCTACAAAATGTCTACAATGATCTCTCTTACATATAAGAGTCATTTTACAACTTGCCAAGTTGGCTTACAAAGTTTTTACAATAATAAACAAAATATAATATATCAAAAATCCTGTCGGCCTCTATGCCAGTATGCTTCCTTTCTCTGTGGTGTCGGTGTAGAGTGTGATCTTTTGATGCCAGTGAACTATCTTGCCGGTGTAATCCCTTGTTGGTGCCATAGGATTGTAAGGTTGTCATCAATGACAAAACCTTCAATCACTTACAATCTCTCATTGGAGTGTGCATATGCCAACACTAACTACCTTAGTAGAGCTGATATTTACAATGCAATCAAAATTCACACAACACAACCTCTTATGCCATAGCCAACTCTCATCAATTTTTGCAATCAAACATGTCTTCTCACCAGAGTTCAAATGAAATATGTTACCTTTAGTCTGAGTACTGGTTGCAATCTCCAATCTAGACCTATTGATAATCTTGCATTTTCCATCCTTGAACTGTAACTGAAATCCCTTATCCACCAATTGTCCTACACTCAATATTGTGCCTTAAACCTTCAACATAATAAACATTATCATTATTATGCTTACCGTCTAATGATATAGTTCATCTTCCCTTGATCATGCATGCTTTGTCATCTCCAAATCCAACCAAACCACCATCAAATTATTGCAAAGATAGAAACTTCCTTTTATCTCCAGTCATATGATGTGAACATCCACTGTCTATCACCCATTCATCCTTGTCTTCAAATTTATTAGTCATACCTTCCGAATCTGCATAGTAGCATGATTTGTCTTTGTTCCTCCTCTACTTATAATTGTTCTGATAATCATGGTTAGGCCTAAAAGATATTCTAGCTCTTTCTTCAAATCTTGAATTCCTTTCAGGACATCTAGATGCAAAATGACCTATCTTATTACATGCAAAACATTTAAAAGGTGATTTTACTTCATACTTCATGTCGGACCTTTAGGTACTCTTGTAGCGAATAGGAATTCAAGTTTCTCAAACTCTTCATCTTCTTTCTTCATTTCCTCCAGTTCCATAGCATATAAGGCTTTCCAATCACTCTTGTCGGTAGATGATGTAGATGCATGAAAAGAAGGTTTAGATTTTGCAACTCCAGAAGGACCAAATTCCTCAAGCTCAAAAGTAGATAACTTCCCAACCAATGTATCGCTATTAAGAGAGGTGTTTGCCATTGTTCTCAACTCATTAATTGTAGTAGCCTTCATCTTGTAAGTTGGTGGCAAGGGTCTCAATACTTTAGAAACTATTTCACCTTTGCTTAGAGATCCACCACAACACTGAATTCCCATAATAATTTCATTAACTCTCTCCATAAAAGAAGTAATCCTTTCATCTTCTTCCATCTTCAGGTTCTCATACGTCACCTAGTAACAATCAAGTTTAGCAATTTTAACAGTAGGGTCACCTTCAATCAAAGTCTCCAATCTATCCCATATAGCCTTTGCAGTTGATTTGTCAATTAGTACCATTACTGGTTGATCAAAAAGTGCACACAAAAGGGCTTCTCTAGCTCTACAATCATTTTCAATGTCCTTATCCAAGCCTACTGGAGGAGGATTGCCAAATGTCGGATTATGAGGTGTATATCCTTTCTCAGTGATCTCCCAAATCTCCTTACCAAAAAATCTTAGACGAGTCTCCATATGAATCTTCCATACTCTATAATTTGTTCCATCAAGCATAGGAATTTCACTCTAAAAAATAGTTGTAGATGAACTTGATGAACTTGAGCTATTAGATTCCATAGGATCTTCCTCAAGTGGTTAAGCTTATACAGAGAGGACCAGACTCTGATACCAATTGTTAGACAACTCAGATAACCGGTGGACAAATGAGAGGGGGGGTGAATCAGTTGTCAATGGATAATATAAATTTAAGCATTAAAACCTTATTATCAGAATACATAAACCAAATACCGGAATAGCAGATATAACAGTTAAGCACAAATATAAACCACACAACATTTACCAACCATCCACAAAATGATAACACCAAAATTTGTAAGTGGAAAACCACAGTGGGAAGCCTACCCACAGTCAGATAATACTTCTATAGTATGTGATTACAAAAAGAGGAGCATGCACATGTGGGAAGGCCAACAACCTAGATCGCATTGCTCATCACAAAAGGAGCCTCACTAACTACAAAATAAATCTAGACTACAATTCAGAAAGAAGAGTGAACTGCAAGAATAACATCTCCTATGCCTGAGTACAATTCTAGTTAAGCTCAGTACTGAAGGTCTTAGACCTCTATCACCAACCCAATTCAATCACCTATGATCGACCAAAACCTCTACATATGATTACAACCTTATTCGCACACAGATAATTGCATAACCCCTAAAACCATAAACCCATAACAATAACCATGATCTATAAAGAGATCTTACATCATATTTATACCAACCCAGGACCTAAACAATTAGGTCAGCCTCCTAAAAGATAATACAATAAATTTAGAACATAAACCCACAATCCAATGATCAACCAATTCATCCTAATATCGAAACAACATAATCCAATCAATAGATCCAACTAGAAACACATCAGGATCATCCACCAACAAGTTACATAAATCGGTCCATAACCTAGCAGAATAAGATAGCATTAGGTCCATTCCTAAAAGTAACACCACTGATGAATCAGGAACACAAACAAGATAACCAACAGCATCCCAAAATCCATCTAGAAGCCACACCAACACCACTTATCAAGTGGATCAAAAGATCTTCAACAAAGCTCTACTGGTAAAACCCTTACCGATGACCAAAAGGCTTACTAGAATAAATGATAGCTCCTGGGTCATCAAATCCCAAAGAAAATGATCATGATACACATCTGAATAGCATGAATGATAGATCCAAACCAGTTACACAAACCAAAGCATACCAGAGCATACTGGATTAATATCATAATCCAACTTCTCTACTAGAAGCCGATAAACAACCAAAATAGCTGCTATTGCCATCAATGACATAACATCAATGCAACACATAATAAATTCCTCCAATTTGCCAACAAACACTCACCTATCAATAAGCATATCATGAATCACTTGTCCCCATCCAATAGGGAAACCATGGGTATGTCTATCAAGGATCAATAATCCAACAACAATGCAACCAAGAACAACAGTGAGATTATCATAATTAAAATCGTCCCAATGAATCTCATAATGACCTCGAATATGAAGATCATTCATGGAACACTCAAACAAAGCACACAAGGCAACTATCCCATCACTACAATCAAAAGTAACTTGAGCACCAAATATGGGAATGTGTAGAATATGCCACACATTCTCAAGTGTGATAGATGCCTCACATGTTGGAAGATGAAATGAACAAGTCTCTCAATGCCACCGCTCAATCAAGGTAGTAATCATTGCCATATTGGTCATAACCTCAGGCAAGTGCGCTATATGGTACAATCTAGCTTGTCGAAGAAAAGCGATATCCTCTGCATCTAACTCATGACATCGATCAAGACCATCTGGCCTTGCCTGTTTCGCGATCAAGAATGGATAATGCTCCTTCATTTGAGAAAAAACACAATGAATAAGATACGTCATTCACATCATGAGAAAACACAAAAAAAATTGTATTATGCCAAATGTGAATTAAAATAAGAAAATGCGAACTAATATTTTCGATTGTGGATCAAATAAGGCAATAGAAAACCAAAATTAGCAAGTGTGAATTGATACTTTCAATTGCGAATTAAAAATCTCAATTGCGAATCAACAATAGCAATTGCAAACAATTTTATCAATTGCAAATTAATCATATCAATTGCAAATTATTATTATCAACTGTGAATAAATCTATAATCAATTGTGAATGAGATAATTTTGACTTTCAAACAACGATGAAAAATTTAGAAAAAACACACAAAAATGAGCAAAATTCCTGAAAAACTCACCATGTCGCCAATGTTGGGAGGTCTTTGATATGATCGCACTCACTCGGACAAATGCAACCTCGCTCTATGACTCGCCATCTCACTCCAACGACGCTGAAAGAACTATAATCTCGAGGAATTCTTACAAAGAAAATGAGTGCAAATGAGCTCAAATCAAAACCAATTTTCAATTTAAAGCTCAAAATTAGGGTTTCTATCACTCTAATAGTCGTGGACCCCTCCAACTTCAATGCAGTCATAGCCATACAAAACAAGATCCAAATCTTACCAAACTTCACATGATCAATTACTAGCACAATTTCAAAAAAATGGTCTTCATTCCACAAATTTTTCACCACTTTTTCCAAGGGGGCATATTTACACCCTGAGTATCATCAGGGCATATTGGGGCATAAATTTTTTCATTTTCTTTGAAACAATGTCATTCCAACAATGTGTCAAAGAGGGGTAAATGTAGACACCTAAAAATGTCTCATTAATTTTATAATAATTATTCATCTATTTAATTAAGTAATTCTTTAATTATTTGATTAAATTAAATATTTCTTCTGATCAAAACATTTAACATTTCTAATTATCGAAATTCTATCATTTCATCATTTAATCAATTAACCCTATCTTAATTATTAATTAAATATAAATTATTTAATTAATTGCGACATTTCCCTTAGTTAAATTATCTTTATTATTTAATTAATTCAATTTCCTATGATTAAATAATTTCATTTAAATTATTTAATTAATTAATTTAATTCTTCCAATCCCCAAATTCTAATTCCAAATAAGTACATCTAATTTCATGTCATTTTCCCCAAATTTGAATTTCAATTAACTCCAATTAATTTCATTTCTTCCAAATTCATATTTCATCAAATTTGAATTTTAGTTAATTTCATGTGCATTTCAACATTCGAAAGTCCAAATTCAAATCCAAATTGAAAATAAAAATCAATTTCAACTTCAAAATCCTACAACGCATGCTAAAATCAAAACTAATTGATCAAATCAGTTATCTAATTAGTTAACTCAGTTAACTCACTAATCACCCTTTTTAAATCTCAATCACCTTTTCTGACTAATCAATTAATCCACTTATCTCTCCAATCAATTCAGTCATCTGATTCATCAATTCAGTCAACTAGCTAGTCTATTCAGTCTACTAGTTAATCAATTCAATTGAATCATCAATCAATTTTGTTAACAGATCAATCAATTTCAGTTGTCTATCAATCAACACTTGAGTTCAAATTCTCACCTCATTTGTGTTGAAAATCTATAATTTCAACCTCTTTTCTCAATTCAAGCTAGAATCAGAGTCTTCAAAGTTATTGTCCATCTTATGCAAGAAATAAGTGCAATACCTAAGAGCCACCTACACCAACAATAATGGAGAAGAACAATGGAAGCACAAGTGGACAATAGGGAGTTTTAATTTAGTTTAATCTTTCTATTTCTATAATTAATTTCATTGTATTGTGTTTAAAATTATTTTAATTAGTTAAGGATTTTGTGATTCGTCCTTTCAATCTAGTTAGCTTAGATTTGATGATTTCAAAC
Source organism: Cryptomeria japonica (assembly GCF_030272615.1). NCBI lineage: Eukaryota > Viridiplantae > Streptophyta > Pinopsida > Cupressales > Cupressaceae > Cryptomeria > Cryptomeria japonica. The sequence goes on along the minus strand of NC_081410.1, from coordinate 215,750,233 downwards.
ATGAGAACAAGTAAATCTCTTCTCTGATGCTCTTTGTGGGATTTGGCTATTGGAGACTATATAGGTACAATTCATTTCTACCATTGAGACATGCCTATCCTTGAGCTATAAGTTGAGATGGATGAATGTGTGCATTTGCACACTTACGTTTTAAAACCTGTAAGAGAATTCTCCTTTTTAGCTTCCTTTTCGCTTGCAAATTTTTCTTCTAATTAGGATGGAGAGTTTTTTAAAGAATTTAATAAAGCTTTACATTTATCCAAGCTAGAGGTGGATGGATCAACTGAACTGTCCGATATGGCACTTTGTAGTCAACTAATGCCTCTTCAATCACCTTATTCTTTTGCTTTAGATCTTAATAGAGATGTTTCTTAGCTGAGGCCTGTATGGCTTCCCCAATCTAAAACTTCTGAATTGGATCAACTTTTGTTAAATCAACAATTAATTGAGAAGTAGTAATTTGTTTGAAAGATAGGGGTATAGTGAGTAAACTCTTCAAAGACACATCAAGGGTACTAGAGCTGGTACCTTCACCTTCTTTTACCATAGAGTCATGTATTGTGACATGTTTCTTAGATGATATATTTTCCTCTTCTTTTCTTCTATTCTATCTTCCATCTCTTTTGAGTTATTTGGGGGCACACCAACAACTTTTAGTACCTCTATCAGAAGATATTCATCCATTACAGTGTTATAAAAAACAACATTATTTGAGGTGATAATGTCTATGAAAATTTTAGGAGCATCTGTACATGAGTTAGTATCAACAACTGACAACATTCCATGTTTACTTGCCATAGCCCGGAGCAATTCTACTATTTCTTTTTTTAGTTTTTATATAGCTTGAATGTCTTCCATAAGAACATATAATCTCTTCTTGGTTTGGAGCTTAGTTTTGCAAACTTGTGAAAGAGAAGCTTTGTTTTCCTTAGAAAGAGCATTGCCAATAGTTTCCAAAGAATATCCCTTAATCTCTCGATCCTCTTTTATTGCCTTTTCCCCAATCTTATCCAAAATTTTCCAAAGATCTTGTGGTACGTCCTATTTAAAATATTCTAAAAACAGTGTACCAGTAAACAAGAATTAATGCAGTAAATATGAACAATAAACACAACATAGAAAACACACCATAACAAAAGATTTTTGGCAAGGAAACCTGGTGTGGGAAAAGCCTCGGTGGGATTTGTGACCCACAATATTCACTCACTGGCCAATGAATGTAAATTACTTACAATAGGGGTGCTTGCACATGCAGGAAGGCCTACTGCCTAGAGCTCATTGCTCAATTACAAAAGGAAGTCTCACTAACTTACAAAATGGATTATGGAAATACAATGTGATGTACTGCTACAAAAAGCATCTGCTATGCTAGGTTCAGTACTGGTTTAAGCTCATACAACAACCATAAACCTTACTCCAAAATCTGCCTTAATATTCGCTCATCATATCCATCCTATCATCTATGTGTATATCTGAAATGATCTTCAAGATCTCATACTTATATATGAGTCTTATTATAATACGCCTTGTATGCTTACAAAAAGATATTATAATTAAATACAATATACAATAATCAAAATCATGTCAGTTGGGGTGCCAGTAATCATCTTTGTCATTGCTAGTGTAGAGTCTACCGGTGTCAGTTCCTGTCGATACCATAGGATTGCAAGGTTGCCATCAATGAAAATTCCTTCAATCATCTACAATTCTCATTGGAGTGTGCAATGCCAACAATCTCCCCCTTTGGCATTGATGGCAACACCCATGAGAAAAATTAAAAATTGTATCCAAAAATTGAAGTCCAAAAATATTACCAAAACTGTGTGCTCCCCTTGAGAAAATGATCTCTAAGTCATTAGATTTTTCTTCTCTACTACTCCCCCTTTGACATCAATGACAAAGGTTGTCAAAATGTCAATTGAGTGTAGTTATCAGCTAGAACCCTATAACCGGTTGGTTATAATCTTAAAAAGGTCCGCTAATACAAAATTCAGGCTCAGTGAACCTGTCACTGTCCTTAAATGTTGCCTTTGTTCTTTGAATGGTACCAGTGAGGTGATGCATTTTCTCTTCTGGTGTCTTCAGTCCTTGAACAAGTGCCTCTGATATCTCTTTCCTTAAAGAGATGAGGTAATCCAATTTGGGATTGAGTCTACATTTTAGATCTTTTTCCTTTCCTTTTATTCTTTCCTTTTCCTTCTCCAATTTCTCAAGTTTCTCCTCAAAACCTGCTATCTCCTGCTCTATAACTGATATTGGTTTGGAGGAACCAATGATGTCGTCAGCTATATCATTTATTTATTTCTGCACTTTACTGATCTTCTTGTCTATATCCACTATCAAAATATTAGTCTTGCATATGTCTTTGTACAACTCCTTAAACTCCATTATTGTTTTGCTTAGTTCTGGTAGGAGGGTGTCAATGTGTCCCATGCACTTCTTTATTGTCTCATCAAAGAATTTCTCCTTTTCCTTATTCATTTTCTCTCTAAATGTCTCCTCATTTATTTGTTCCACTGTCAATATGTTACCGGTGATATACTTAGACAATGTGTCTAATTGACTTAAAGAATCTTTATTGTCCACATTGCACTTGGGTGCAATCAATTTTAGAATAGGAATAGTATCATCAATAGCTTTATATTCTAGTGCATTACAATCTATGATTTTCTTAATTGAATCCAATAATACCTCTGTCACATTAGTTGGTCTGAATTATGTCATGGAAGAACCAGATGATTGTCCAACTACCTTAACAATCTGCATTCCGCCAGTGTGAGTAACCTCTTTGCTTGTATTGACCTATGGTAGGTCAGTTTGTGCCTGCATTTCTATCAGCAAAGGCTTAGGCTTCTCAGCTTTTTCCAGTGGCATTGTCTCTGTATGAACCTGTGACTCAACTTTTTTCTCTTCCTATTTCTCAACCTGTACCTCAGTGGGTTTCGTTGTTCTCTCTACTGTCGGTTTCTTAGTATGCACCTCTATACTATCCACTGCATGTATCTCAACTGGTTTCTCTGTGTTATCAGTCGGTTGCTCTAACTCTATAGATTTTTCAATGTTTGTATTAATGGTATTGTCAGTATCCATTCCAGTAACTAGGGGATCAACTGATTGTTCAGTTTGCTCAAGTTGTGTCTCAACCCCAATCTCAATGTTATCAACTATTGGCTCTTCATGTGTTCCTACCTCAATATTTTCAGTCAGTGGCTCAGTAGCCACATCTTTCTTCTCACCAGTGGTTTCCTTATCAACCACAATATTGACCTCTTGTGTATTAATATTCATTGGATACATGATTTCTGATCCAGGATTTGTATCCTCATGTGTAGTCTCCATATCCTTAGTTGTCGGTGTGTCAACAGTTTCAACCGGTGAAGTAATAGAAGGAGGTGGTGGAAAATTTTATGTTACTTTTATGTTGGGTAGTCCACCTACATTGCCTTTACCTTTATCCTTATCCTTTTGATAGACCTTGAAAGTTTTGGGTCTATTGAGTTCTTCTTGCTTCTCTTTCTCCACAAAGAAGATATCCCATTTATCTGTTGTCTCTTCAATGATTTGATTAACTCTACCTACCATTAAAGATACATGCTGGTGACCACTGGAAAACACTATTCTGTTAGATTCACTTATTAACTCATCAATTTCTTCTGCTGATTTAACAAGGTGTACAACAAGTAGCTTTTCAACTTTTATTTTCTTATCCAATTCCATAATAGCTAGTCTCTTGGCATCAAGTCGTCTATACAAGTCACTGGGCAGATCATCTACAACCTCTATCAAAAATTTCTTATAGATATCTAGGTGTAGAATGATACTATTTTCTATGCTTTCCTTTTCCTCATTTGTAAAAGTATCATATAGTTTACTAACATTAGACAAGTTTCCATCATCCATTATTTCATTCAGAAGATTGTCTAAAGGAGGAATAACCTATTTTTCCTTCTTCTTCCTTGGTGTCATTTTCTTTGCTAGAGGCCTTATAGCCTATTGTTTCTTTCTTGTTTTCTTTGGTGCAAGAGAGCGTGTCGGTGAAGGTTTTCTTTTCCTTTCTACTCTCTTAAAATCAGTTGGTATTTCACTATCAGATGAAGTTCCAACTGGTGAGAGGTGAGCTTCCAGTTGTAACCCTTCCAAGTCACTTTCCTTAATATCGGTGATATTCAATACATTTTCCTTGATCTCTTTCACCTGTTTAGTTGATTTCCTGACATATTGCTCTCTTTTCTTCCCTCATTTAAGTGTTTGTACTTTGCTTTCAATGGTTTCAGCACTACCAAATATTTTCTCTTCAGGTTCTCTAGGAGCTTCAAGTAGGGCTTTGGCATATATCTCAATTATGTTTACATAAGCCTCATAACCCATTTTTGTCACCCAAATAGTTCTAGGAACCACTACCTCCATCCAAATTTCATCTTTCTTAATAACAAAATAAATTTCTTTCTGATATTTGTCAACAATGTTCTGAGGTAGCCTTTCCCTTGTTTTCATTCTAGCCTTAAATGCTTGGAAATTTTCAATTATATTGTTTTCCTTGTCTGTTCCCATGTCGGTGAAGATATTCAATAGTTGTTTACCAACCGGTATGTCAAAACCAAATTCTTTCCTGCCTATACCGAGAACTTCCTTTGTAATATATAGCATTAGGCACACAAGTAGATTACCAAATCTGAAAGTACCTTTCTTATCACCTTTAATTTTCTTCAAGTTTTCAATCAATTCATCCTTCAACCATTCACATATATCTATCTTAGCATTACTATTCACCATATCATAAGCACTCTTGATACATAGACTAGAAACAAAGTTCAATCTGTTAGCATGTGTAGTTTTGTATCCTAGTATCATGCTAATGAATCTGACATTTATGTATTTCACATCATTGACTCTCAAGGATCTGCTGTCATGGGTTGCACCAGTTAATGTCATCACAATGTTATTTGAAACTTTCTTAGTTTTGTCAGGCCTGCTACTAGTGGAAGGTAAGCCAGTCACTATGTCATGCCCTGACTTTTGGGCAAAAACAGAACAACAATTTTTTTTTTTAAACACCTAAACTCTAAAAATAGTCTACACTATAAAGAAAACAATTGAATTTTGTCTTAACTAAGATGTAAGTGGAAATGTTTACTAGCATTGGTTTAGCTAACTCACTCAAAAGGGCGACATTAAAATGAGGGCTAATTATTCCCTAAGAGGGTCCTCACAATCTTATTAGTTAATTTAATCAGCCTAATTAATTTGCCGCTAATTAAAGTCGAGGGATATCTAGATATCTCAAATGCATTTAAATTATGTCGAGCAAATTGAATGATGACAAAGATATCTTAAATTAAAAATTTAATTAATCGAGCACACACAAATTTCATTATTTAAATCTAACCGATAAGGGTTCAAATTCAACAATGTCATTTGCCAAATAAATCTAATTTTATACTATAGTCAATTTTAATTTCCCCTAAACCTTCAAATTTGATGATTTAAATAATCTGGCCAACATTGGCCTCATAGGTTAAAAATTCATTTAAATTAATTAATAATTCTCGTTTACAAATTTTCCCCAATTTAATTTCCACTTGACGTCCATATTTAATTAAATACAATAATTATCTAAGAAATACCCTTATTAAAATTCCTTGATAAAATTACATCAATAATGCGATATGATAACTATATAAAATTTAATAAAATAAATTTAAATAGGCTTTCAACTTAACCTCAAATATGTATAAATAATTGTATATATACCTATATTGAAAAATATAGCATATATATAAATTATATACACATGAACAATTTGAGTGGACAATTCTATATTTAAACCTATTTATACGTGTACATTTCTTTTAATAAAAAGAATCAACTATGCCCATTAAATATTATAATGCAACTTATAAATTAACCCTAAATTTCAAGTTGTAATTTAAAAAATTAATTCAAATTTCCTCCCATTATTTTTAAATGCAAACCCTAACCCAAATATGGGCTAGGGTTGCATTTTTATTATTCTTGGTTATTTAAATGCTAACCCTAACCCAAAATTGGATTAGGGTTGCATTTTTTTACATCAAATATTCTTCCCTTCCCTTCCTTACTTTGTTTCCTTTTTTTTTTGCCCTAACCCGAAATGGGTTAGGGTTTATTGTATTTTATGTTATTTCGGGTGTGTGTGTGAATGTTGTGTGTTATGTAGGGCCGAAATAGGGCAAGGCAACGGTCGAATGGAAAGGCGTAGGCCGAGAGGAGGTTGGGTTCCACAGTGAGGGATCCCCCGGATGCCACTATATATAATTTTTAGAGATAAATAAATAACAGATTTCAGTTTAAGGTAGATTTAAATAAGAATAACAGCAGCATAATATATTACAGAATTTAAATAAAAAATATTTTTCTTATATGAATGTATGAACTCAAATTGTCAATCTTTACAAATGGGTAAAATACCCAATTAGTCTCTCATTCCTAATGAATGAGGACTTAACTAAAACACATTTCTTTCTTTAAAATAATTACAACAAATACATCCTTATTTCTTTCTTTCTGCAACTCCTAGCTCTCATTTCCAAGCAATCTGCATTCAAAATTTAAGGCTGTGACCATGGGGTCCTCACCTCTCAGCCTAGGCTTCCTAGAAGCCACCCCCGAGCTTGGAGAACCAAGTCCTAGACGGGTTATGTATGTGTGAAAAAGTGGTTTGTAGCTGCAAGACAACACTTCAATTAAGTCATTATATGCATGGTTAATAATCAATAATCAATAAGTAAAAAACCATAACAAAGTGACTAATTGCCTTCTAAAAGATGTGATTATAAGATTGCTCTCAGATTGTTCTAAGCAATACCAGTGACTAGACTACACCAAGACGAAGGATTTAATCTATATGATATTAACTATATGGATGCAAGATGGATGGATAATTCAAGCAAATAATCAATTCAAGCAATAATGGATGAAAAATGGATGCAAATAATCTAAAAAGAACAACAATCTTCAATGACTCTAGAGCGAAATTAGCATGATAATAATCTCCAAGCATGTTCTCAAAAATCTCTGGGGTAAATTGGAATGAGAGTTGAAGACTGAATTTAAAGAGAATTACCAAGAGAAAAGCTCAATTTAGAATTAATTGAAAATAATTGAGAAATCAGGTTTATTTAACCTTGAGATAGATTCCAATTATAGTTTAATTGAAATGCATTCAAATTAGAAGTCCAAGTTGCATTGGAAATAATAATAAATTAATTCCATGCATTTGTGATAAAAATAGATAATTCTTTTATTTATTCAAGAAAAGAGTCTTTTCAATGCAACTGAACTTCTTTTTCTGAAAAGCTTTGAGTTCCAATTTTAGAGAATAATTCAATAATTCAATTTAATTGCTTTTATGATTTCATGTTCTAAATTTAGAAAAAGAAATAATATCTCAAGTTTGATTTCTCTTTCAATTCAATTCTTTTATTTAATTTTTAATTCAACTCTTTGTTTGTGATTAATTCCTTTTGCATGATTAAATGGAAAATTTATTAATTAATTAAATATGCAAGGATATTTAATAAATTAAATAAGATAATTGATCAAAATAATATTCTTGCAAATGATTCAATTAATTAAATAAATATTTAATTAATATTGAGTAATTGGTTTGCCATGTGACATTTGATGATTAAATAATTAATAATGTTCTCAAGGTTGATTTAATTGCCTTTGGTTAGGACCTTGGTGATGTTGTCGAGATTAGGGGCCCATGGTTTAGATGACCATTTTTAGGGTATTACATTTGCCCCTCTTTGAATTAATGTGCGAGCAGGACGTTGGTTCAAAGAATGTGTGATGTCTAGGAGATGTCAGTTCTGAACTTGAATGATCATGAACTAGATGAAGAGAAAGGTGTTTAGCTTGATTTGAAGTGACAAAGTTGAATGAAGTCTGATTAAAGCGATACCATTCCCGAACTTGATTGAACTGAGGAACAATAGAAACAAAAGATACCGAACTTGAACTTGATTGATCAAGAAGTGGATCTTTACTAATCTAGAACTTGATTGATCTAGATGCAGCGAGTGATGATAAAAATTGATCTTGAACTTGATTGATCAAGACACGATGAAGATAAACTGTCCAGCTTGATCAAGAAATGAATACTGAACACCTGCTTAGATTGAGTGTGATCAAAGATACTCTTTAAAATTTTGATTGAGTTTAAATGAATAATCAATTTGATTTGAAGCGATGAAACTGATTAACGTTAAGAGATTGATTCAGATGAAAGACAAATATCAGTTTGATTTGAAGTCATGAAACTGATATGCCCCTAGCAATTGATTCGATTCAGATGATCGAGAGATCTCAACTTGATTTGAAGGGATGAAGTTGAGATGCCCCTTAGTAGTAAGAATTGATTTTCTTTAATTGGAAAGATTTTGCTCGACTTTTGATGAAGATTTAAAAAAAATAGTTCTCGACATGTGAGATGTGAGGTCATAAGGTTGTGAGTATGCCCCCTCGGGAGTGAAATCGAAAAATAGTGAGGGATTGATGATTATAGGCAATTGTGTGGCAAGAATAAGTTATTTGAGCGCAAATTGATTCTGAGGAATATTTCTGAAAAATTTGGCATTGATTGGTGAAATTGAGCGTAGAGTTGATCGTAAAGTTGATGTGTAGAATTGAAATTGATATTCAATGTTGAAATTGAGTGCAATTTGAAGAAAAATAAATGAGCATTTGATGAAAAGAGCGCTAAGCAGTCAAAATTATGAAATTAACTAGCAAAATGATCTCAAATTTCGATTTCGATCCCGAAAATGGAATCAGAGTAGTCAAATTAGCTAAGGGTACAATTTTCATGTCCATCAGAGCAAGTTGAAAAATTAGGTTTATGGCTATATATGGGACAAAAGTGTCATTTTCAAATCATTTTAACCCTCCAAGTTTGAAAATTCAAAAAGCCTTCTGCGAAGAAAATGGTGGTCCCTACTCATCAACATCGATTCGAGAGCCAGAGAAGATATAATCGACCCCGAAACTATGAGCCAAGGGTAAGTGATCGATCTTGAGCCTCTTTATGTTTTCAATTTTGAATTTTCTATTCATTTTTCAGGTTTTTTGCATGTGTGGGGTCAGGTTTCACATTTTATCATGCGAGACAGGATCCTATCTCGTATGAGTAACTGGTAAATTTTCTTTTGTCATTTAAAGTCATTAGAATTGTCATTCGGGATGCACCCTCATATCATATGACAGGTCTGTAAAAAGACCATTTTGTCATGCGAAACCTAATAGTTTGTTGTTTGGGGTTATTTTTATCATGCTACACCTAATCTTGTCTCGTACGAGATGCTGCTACTCTGTGTTTTGTCATTCGGGAGACAGTGAGCATTTTTTAAGGTCTAAACGTGAAAATTTGATTTTGCATTTGACTTAGTTGGATTTGCGTGATGTTTTACTTCTCTTGTAGGCTCATTTGGAATGTTTTCTAATGCTTTGTTGTTGGGTTTTTGCAGGTTCGATTACCTCCTGTGCTGTTTAGATGTGTTTATCCTCCTACTATGACATTAGTTTGACATTTATCTAAGGTTGAGTAGGCTCATATTGACTTGTGCAGCTTGACTCATCTATTGAGATTACCTGACATCTGTGTGAACCACGGAATGCTCATGATGATGGTTGAGCATTTTCATTTAGAGCATAGCACGTTTCTTTAGCTAGTAGGGGAGTTGACTATCACTCTCGAGGATGTATATAGGATCCTCCGTATCCCTTTTGCTGGGGATAAGGTGGATTATGATTCAGGGCACCTTCCAAGATTACAGGCAATGAGGCATGTATTCAGTGATCTTGACATTTTGACTCGTTCCATTAGTTGGGACATACTGATGAGCAGGTACAGTGAGGAGTTTCCTCTGGCATGTGTTTTAGTAGGGTTCATAGGCTGTTTTCTTATGCCAAATAGAGGGGAGTAGGGTTTCCAGTGTGGATGGGGTCGGATGCTAGAGAGATTGATAGAGACCCCTCAGAGACTTGGTTGGGGTTCATGTTTATTGGCCCACACATATCGAGAGATGCATGAGATCGTGTATAGAGATGGGCAAAGCATGGCCACTGGTGTATATATTTTGGTAGGTGTGGGCTTGGGATAACCTTCCTATTTGTCAGCCCATAGTAGATGACAGTAGAGAGCTTGGGCAGCCGATTATATATAGGTATGCCAGATACATTATGTAGCCCCATTTGGGCAAGATAGTTTTTTGGAGATGGTAGCTAGATGACTTGATAGCCGTTGTATGGAGACTGTATAGAGGTTTGGAGTCATGGGATGACTGGCAGATGGTTCGCAGGGACCTTTTTATTACGCGCCCTCTCATCGGGAGATTGCAAACTATTGTGGAGTGATTCATCATTTCTTGAGTGATGAGGCAATATGGTCGGCCTCAGAGGATCTCATAGGAGTTTACAGTGTATATGTGTTATACAGATGAGGAGAGACAAGGATGGTCTCCACATTTGTCCTATGCTTTGGCGATGCAGGAGCTGACTGGTTTACATCGCTTGAGGTGGGATTATATGGATGATGTGGCAGATGCGGGGGTATTGCCCCAGTATAGAGATTAGTTTCAGTAGCATCCATTCCCTCAATTCATAGATCCAGTAGAGAAGGCTCTTCATATTGAGGATGTTAAGGATGATGCTCCTGCACCGGCACAAGGACAGGGGCAGGGCCATAGGCAGGGATAGGCACAAAGAACTGAGGTTCCATGGAAAAGTTGCGGTGATCCTGGTGCTAGCAGCAGCAGGGTGCAAGCTGATGTTGGATAGCAAAGGGGTGAGGGCGGATTCCTAGGGCATGTAGGAGTGAGATTGGGTGGGACTGAGGAGGTGTGAACAGCTCTGAGACAGGTCTGACAGCGGCGGGATGAGCAGGGTGGAGCTATAGGTGGAGATGGGGGTGGAGAGCCTGTGAGAGAGCAGGGGACTGAAGCAGGATGGTCGATGAGAGCACGTGTTGCAGAGCTACAGTCACAGTTGAAAGTGGTTCAGACTCAATTGGCGGAGTGAGACCAACTGCTTGCCAAGGTGAGGGTTGAGCGTGATCACTAGATCGCATCATTAAGACCAGTGTCGAGAATAGAGATAGAGGCTTTACGACAAGAGGTCCTTCTCCAGAGTAGTAGGGTAGCCTACCATGTGGTAGCATATAGTATCGCAGTTCCTATTGTGCAGCAGGTGATACCCTACTCATAGTATGTGGCACGATCAGAGGGAGCTTGGGCACCTCGTCAAGATCCCGAGCATCAGACTCCTCCTCCTCTACCAGGCGATGAGGGAGAGGGTGCTAGCTAGATTATTTCTCTTTGTAGCTCAGATTTTTTTGTAGACACACCCATTTTTTGTAGCCTATACGATTCTTGCTCCAATGGGAGTTTGTATATGTCATTCGACATCATTTTGTACTTTTAGACTTGACATGATATATATATATATATATATACGAGATCCGATTTGACTTCATCGTACTTGTGTTGATTCATTTATGAGATGTCTTTTATATGCTTTATTCTATTTTTGTTTCTTTTCATATGCAAATAAATGAATGTGTAATGACTAATATGAGTAATGCAATGTTTTCATTTTTCTATGCAATAAGATGAATGCAGATGAGTGAATAATGAAATGTATGAAGCTATATTAAATGTTATGTATGTAGCTAACATCTCAAAACACAAGTACTCGATCGAAGAAATAATGATAAATAGACCGCTTAGCATAAGAAATGATGATGCTTTCAACTCTCATTTAGAAGAATGAGAGATTATTATCATACCAAAATCGCTCTAAATTCACAAAAATGCAGAATAATATGCAAAACGATATGCGAAATGATATGCAAAATGCATCCTAAACCTAGTCACTGGATTTAAAATACTTAAGATTCATCACTGAGCATAACGAACACAACAGGCAAGTTAGAGTTCCTTTCTTTTTCAATGTGCAATATTAATTATCTTGTCCGCAATGACCCTTTTTTTGTTCATATCCTTGGATAGGTTTCATAGGGACCCAAATTGCATCATAAAGAAATTCCCTCAAAGCAGACAAAGAAATTATATGTACCTCCCCATAGCATACAAATAAGAGGAGTCAAGGTATGTGAGGTGATTTCACCTTGTTGTGAAGGCTCTTATCACAGACACCCAGCTAATTTATATGTTTCCAGATCATTGGGATCATTCCTACAAGCAAAAAACAAAGAAAATATTATGCCCCCAATGCTTGCTCCTCTTAGTCACAATAGACTTCCTCGAGTCACTCAGAGGGATAATAATCGAAAACCAATATAAAAGACAGCACACAAAGAAAATTTTCATTCATAGCTCAAATTGTTTAGTGATTGTTTTCCATTATGTTGTTTTGCTTGTTTACTCAGTGATAAAAACTCTTTGGTAGTTAGGAGACAGGTGACTAACTCAGAGTGGACGACCAGGTTTCACTGATAGAAAAATGACTTGGTTGACACTGCTTAGGATATGTAATGTGCTCTATTTAGTAACCTAAGACTAGGACACTGATCAGTTTCAAGTTATGAGGGTTCCAATGAACTAGGATGTCACAAAAGTGACTAAAAAATATGTACAAGCGAAAGAAAAGATGCATGAAAGCGGAAAATGCCAACGTTGCGTTGATAGATGGAGCACTTGAGTACAAGAGGCACCTATTTGCCACGTTTTCACCTGCTTGGCAAAGATTCAATTTTTTTTTTTACCAAGGTGCCTGTTTACCAGGATTTCACCAGGGCATTTTCTTTCTTTTGAATTTTTTTCTTTCTTTTTTCTCTTTTTTTCTCTCTCTCTTTTTTTTTTTTTTAAGGACTTTTTTCGGTTGTACAAGTTGGTGGCACATAGAATACTAAGAAAAGAATTTCTTCAAGTGGATGGTGTTAATCGGTTCATGGAGGTGTTCTCCTTCCAAGTTTGAGAGTTGATAGGCACCAGAGCTGAATACTGTAGTAACAATGTAGGGACCCAGCCAGTTGGGTTCAAACTTCCCTTTATTGTCACGAAACTGTTGATTTTTGGATTTTCTCTCAGAACTAGGTCACCAACCTGAAATTCTCTTTGTCTAACTTTCTTTTTATATCCTTTGGACATTCTCTTCTGATACACTCTGAGAAGATCAAACGCCACTTGCTGATGCTCATCCAGCAATTCGAGTTCTTGCAATCTAGATATTCTATGATCTTCATCAGTAACAAGACCTTGCAAAGAAACTCTTAGAGATGGTAGTTCTACTTCAATAGGTAGTACTACTTCAGACCCATACACTAAAGAGAAAGGCGTAGCCCTAGTAGGTGTTATGATACTTGTTCTGTAAGCCCATAATGCAGGATTGAGCTGCAGATGCCAATCCTTCCTGGATTTGTTCACTGTTCAGTGCAAGATAGTTAGTAGGTTTTTGTTAGATGCCTCATCTTGTCCATTACCTTGAGGGTAGTATACTGATGACTAGTGTTGCTTTATTTTGAATTTCTCACAAAGCTCATCCAGATCTTTATTCTTAAATTGTCCTCCATTATTAGTCATGATGGACGAAGGTATCCCATACCTATAGATGATATAATTTAGGATGAACAAGGCAACTTGTTTACCAGTTGCTTTAATGAGCGGAACCACCTCTACCCACTTGGTGAAATACTCAGTGGTAGTTATGATGAATTTGTGTCCGTTGGATGATGCAGGATATATCTGACCAATGAGATCAAAGGCCCATTATTGAAAAGGCCAGTGTGATATAAATGGTATGAGGTCCCTTGCCAGGGCATGTATGAGATTTCCATGAAGTTGACATTTCTCACAAGTTTTAGAAACTTGGATGGAGTCTTTTTCCATGTTTGGCCAGTAGTAGCTAGCCCGTAGTAGTTTTGGAGCTAAAGTAACGCCATTCGAATGAGATCCACAAATACCTTCATGGACTTCTGATAATGCACATTTAGATTCTTCAATTTCTAGACATCTAAGCAATGTACCATCCAAACCTCATCTAAATAAATTGTTAGCTATGATAACATACCACGAAGCGTTTCGAGTTAGGTTTCTTTTCTCATTTTGGGTAAGATTACCAGGGATAATTTGGTCGCATAGATAGGAATAGATGTGGTTGTATTGGGATGAGTCATGTCCAATAATAGAATAGACTATTTAGGTCTCAGGAGAATCATAAGTGGGGTAATATAACTCTTCCACTAGGAAATCAAAGCAAAAATTGGACTCCTGTAGCTCAGGTATAGATGCCAAGGTAGCCATAGCATCTGCTGCTCTATTTGCAGATCTAGGAATCTGTTGGAATGATACAAAAGCAAAATACTTATTAAGATCATCGACCATCCTCTTTTAAGGCATAAATTTATCATCTCAAATTTGATATGTATCATTGATTTGATTAACCACCAGCTAAGAATCTCCATAGATATACAATTCTGCAACCTTCCATTCAATAGCTAGTTTTATCCCATTCACCAAAGCTTAATATTCTGCAATGTTCTTCATGCAAGGGAATAGAATCTTATAAGACTTTGGGATTGAATACTTCTGAGGAGTAATGAATAATATGCCAGCACCTAAACCATTTTGGGTAAAGGATCCATCAAAGAATATTTTCCAAGGTTGTTGAGTAAAGTTCATTATAGAATCATGTGTAAACTCTATGTGTAGTGGTTGAGAGTCTTCAAGTGAAGCTTCAGCAAGTTGATCAGCAATTTCCTGTCCTTTTAAGGCTTTGTGTTCCACATATTCAATATCAAACTCTGTAAGGATCATGACCCATTTCGCTAATCTTCCTGTAAGTGTTGCCTTATTGAGAAGATATTTGAGTGGATCAATTTTGGCCACTAGCTTGACCGAATGTGCTAGCATGTAGTGTCTCAATTTTTGTGATGCAAAGACTAACGCCAAGCATGCTTTTTCTATTATAGTGTAGTTCATTTTATAAGACACCAATGTCCTGTTGATGTAATAGATAGCACATTCCTTTTTGTTGTCATCCTATTGCTCCAGAAGTGCCCCCAGTGATGAATCAGTTGCTGATATATATAATATTAGTGGTTTACCCTGAATCAGTGACATCAATCGGTGGATTTGACAGGTACTCTTTTATCTGCTAAAGATGTTGTTCGCACTGCAGATCCCAGTTGTATATTATTCCTTTTCTCAATACCTTTGTGAAAGGTTGAGCTTTGTCTACTAGCTGAGAAATGAATCATCTAATGGATTGGAGACGTCCCTATAGACTTCTCATTTGACTGATGTTCTTCAGAGGCAGAATTTCCATTATAGCTTGGACCTTCTCATAATCAACCTCAATTCCCATCTTTGAAATGATATAGCCAAGTAGTTTACCAGATGTCATTCTGAATGCACATTTTTTTGGATTTAACCGGAGTTTGAACTTTTCCATTCTGTCGAGTATAGGACCTAACTCTTGAATATGCGTTGATCTTCTCATAGTCTTCACTAAGGTGTCATCAACATAATCTTCCATATTATTATGCATCATGTCATGAAAGATGGTTGTAACTGCTCTTTGATAGGTTGCTCCTATGTTCTTTAGCCCAAATGGCATGATGTTCCACCAAAAGGTTCCCCATGCACAGGTGAAAGTTGTCTTTTCTTGATCTCCCAGAGCTATTTTTATTTGATTGTATCTGAAGAATCCGTCCATTAGTGAGTACATTTCATACCCAGCAGTCATGTCGACTATCATATCAATATTTGGTAATGGAAAGTCATCCTTCAGACATGCTTTGTTAAGACCTCTAAAGTCAATACAAACTCTGATAGACTTGTCTACCTTTGACACAGGTACTATGTTCAAAATATATTTGGCATAATCTATAGCTCTGATGAATCCAGCTTTGAACAATTTTTCTAGTTCAGCCTTGACTAATAGTGCTATGTGCAGGTGCATCTTACGAAGTTTTTGCTTAACTAGTTTTATTCCTGCTATAATTGAATGATGGTGCATAATGAGATCAGGATCCAAGCCTGGCATATCAAAGTACGTCCATGCAAAATTTATTTTCTTTTCTAAGAATAGCTGAGTGAACTCCTGCAATTCTTCTGCTGATAGTGATTGAGCTTCATGAATAATGTGTGGTGTCTCTTGACTCCCAATGTTCACTGGCTAAGTTGGCTCGATCAATATGGAGGACCTTTCCTGGAAATGACTTGGTAGTATATCAAGTATCTCACCTTCAGGTGCCTTAGAGAGGTTTTCACCTTTAGGTACGTCCCTTATTTTCTCTTTTTTAGATTCTGACACCGCTACAATATGGTTGTCGCCATCAGATCTTTTATTTTTATTATTCTTGTTTTTGCGACTAAGATACTTGATATCTGCTTCAGTCATATTTTCACTTTGTTCACAGGTGGAAGAGTCTATAGGTTCGACTGCATTGAGATAATAGGCTAATGTATAGTCATTGGCAAAAGTAGGTATATTCATGGGCTGGTTTTGTAAAGTATAGTCAATCAACTCCGGATGTACTAAGGATAAATTCTGGATAGGTTCAAGAGTGTTCATGGTATTGTTATCACAGCCACGGATCAAAAAGTCAAGTTCCAAGATGATACCTTGCGTAAGTGTCTAGAGACCAGGAAGAGTTAGATCATGATTATTAAAGTTCATGTTAATATTTAGTTGATCTAATCTGATAGACATACTTGTAATGTCATTCACTACGCCAGACTGGATGTCATATCGTGGTTTAATAGTGATAAGATCAGTAGACAAATTTTCATTGTTTGTATCAGCTGATTCAAAATTTGAGGCTGAGTAGATATTGTCCTGAATAGGACTGTCATTAGAGTCATCAGGTGAAGTTTCTGAGTCTTCTTTAGGTGATTTAGTAAGCATATGTATGGTATCAATACCAACATCTTTAATGTTGCAAGCTCCTTCATGTTGTGGTTCATTTGTCACTTGTATCTGTCACACCTGTTGACATGATCTTGATGTTTCTATGATTTGTTGTCGTCTACTCCATTTAGCTTCTTATGGGCTGATAACTGGCTCTTGTTCTATAGCTTCCAACTCTTCTTCTATAGTGCTATACCTAATTTGTTCTGTTTTAGGATAGGGGTACATAGATGAGAAGCTGTCAGGTATTTTTCCTTCTTTCAGTCCTCATTCATAATTTACTTGTCTCTTTTGTCTAATTTCCTGTATTTCTTTCTCTAGTTTTATGTGCATTAGCTCTTGAGCATCATTTATGACATCGCTAGACTCTTCTGGAGTTTCTGTATTGGATGTGTTTGAGAGGTGGTCAGGACCCCATTCATACTCATTTGAATCAGTCTCTGAATTGTCTACTTATTGTCTGCCAATATATGTGATTGGAACTTTTAGTGGTGCAAACAATTCTCTTATTCTTACTACATCATCTCTTATATCTTCTGGGACCTCAACTTCCTGTATTATTGTAGCTAATACCATCAAAGCTTGAGCACTGACTGTTTCTTCTTTCTTGACTGCTGATTCCTCTTTCTCTTTTCTACACTCTACTTTTGTTTGTTGAGTGTCTGCTTCCTATGATGTTAAAGGCGATATTCTTTTCTACCACTTAGACTTAGAAACATGTTTTTGATCTGATGTCTTTTTCAGATCGTAACCCAATCTAGCCTTATCATTTGTGGATTTGGTTTGTAGTTGAATTGGTTCAGTAACACCTTCCTTTTATTTGCCTAGAGGACTAGTACCTAAGTACCCCATGCGTTGAATCATTATGTAGCCAGGACCATATTGGTTTGAGGAAATCTCACAATGTCGTACCTTCTCATTTTGACTATCTTCCTTAAAGAGCCAGTTAAGAACAACATCTTCTTCTATTTCATCCACCAAGGAGGTAGAAGACTGTACAAAGAGACTGTCATATATGATATTTGGAGCTGAAGTTTGCGTTCTCGTAGCCTCTGATGGCTTGCCCAACTATTTTGGTGATGGAGGGAGAGAAACTAATGAAAGTACCGGTTCTATCTTGTAGCCATTCATGCTGGTATTTGTAATCTTCAATCTCTTTTCTAAATCTTTCATTAGTGCTTCTAGATCTGCATTTGGAGAGGCTGCCCTATTATGAGGCACAAAAGTATTTGCACCTTTTGTCAATGCATTACAGATGACATTTGTATCAGTAGGAATACTGACTTCAGCTTCATTATAAGGAAACTTTAAGCATTGATGGTATGTTGACGGTACTGCCTTCATTTCATGAATCCATGGCCTGCCCAGTAATATATTATATGACAATGGAATATCAAGAACCTAGAAAAGGACATCTCTCTCTACTGGTCCCACTCTGATTGGTAATGATACCAGACCTTTAGAAGTCCTTTCTTCTTCATCATAGGCTTTTATTGTTACTTTCTTGCTAGGATCAATGACATTTTCAGAGAATCCTAGTTGTGTAAGCAGACTGTAAGTACAAATATTCAACCTTGTGCCTCCATCTATCAAAACACGTTTGACTCTGTGTTTGTGGATCATGGCTTAAATATGCAATGGTTGGTTATGTGGATGATTTAGTGAGTTATCATCTTCTTCAGAGAAGGTCAGATAGTGAGGTGAAGTTAGATGACCCACCATAGACTAAAACCGATCAATGTCTAAATCTTTTGGAATGTTGGTGATGAGAAATGCTTTGTCTAGGATATCTTTGTGAGCATATGAGAGTTTTAGCAATTCAAAGATTGAGATTTGATCATTTGTCCTTTTCAACTGTTCAACGACACTATATTCAGAGGATGATGATGAAGTTGGCCTTTTAAATTTGTCCAAGGTTGATTCTTTTTGTTTTTTTGGCAAGGCTGATGGGTTTGATGTTGCTTGAGCCGGGTCGAAAGAACTAGCTCCTTGGAGGGTGACTTTCTTTTGAGAATAGGTGAGAGCTTTTGCATATCATGATTCATTTGGTTTATCTTGAACTATAATCACATTGCAAAATTCTAAGTGGGAAGGCTCAATCATGTTGATAACGTTGTTCTGACTGGCATAAGTATAATTTACCTTGGCACCTTCTTTGGTCTTTGAAGAATCACCTTGTTCATAAACAGGCAAAGGATCTTTAAATGCTTTATGATCTGCATTAGTTGGATGATTCCCAACAACAACTTTACCAGCGTCTATGAGATCTTGAATCTCATGTTTTAGCTTCATGCAATTGTTTATGTTATGACCTTTATTCTGATGGAAGTCACAGTATTCATTTTCTCTCCACCATCTTGGTTTAACTTTTGGATCATACGATTTGGAGTTATCTGCTAGTGTTATTAAGTTGTTTTCCAACAGAGTTTTGAAAGAGGATTCATACGATTCTTCGAGAGGAGTAAAATAGTGCTTAGGTTTGGAAAGCCAAGGCTTTTCTTTGAGCGATTCCTTTGCTTTCTTTGGTGTATTTTCTACTACAACCTCAGCGACTTTAAGTGCTTGTGTACCACTAGCCAAGTTGAATATTGTAGATTTTGAGTTGGTCTTGACAGTGTCTACTACTCCATCATTAACAACATTCTTGTTATTGCCTTTGCCAAACTTCCAATACTTGTTCTTCTCTTTAGAGCTAGATCCTGGTTGTGTTTCTTTCCAAGGTGTGATATCCCCCTTGTTTATGAGCACATCCTCCATTCAAATGGAATTATCTACCATTTTGTTAAATGATGGGTGTACTTCCATTTGTATACTATATTTCAGCTCGGGGACTAAGTTATTGACAAATATATCCATTTTCTCAGAGTCTGGAATAGGTCAAGAATACCTAGAAAACATCTTTCTCCAGCGCTCGAGGAAAGTAAGAAGAGGCTCTCCTGTTTTTTGTTTAGTATTGCAAAGCTCGATCATAGTCACAGGATGTTGAATGTTGTATGAGTACTATTGTAAAAATAGTTGGATTAGTTCTTAAAATGTTTTTATTCCTTTGGATAGACTTGAGAACCATTCCATTGCTTGACCCCCTAAACTCCTTGGGAAAAGGCACATGAGGTATGTTTAATCATGCATGAACTCCATATAGGCAACACAAAACTCTCTGACATGATCTTGAGGATCTGAGGTACCATCATACTTATCAAATTTTGGGATCTGCACTCATGAAGGAAATGGAGGCATGTATAGATTCTTGTCAAATGGAAAGGGACATATTGTTTCCAGAGAATATTGTTTTGGGGACTTGTCCTTATTCTTCAGTTCTGTGACCTCAATTCGTAAGGCTAGTAATTGTTTGTGTACCATGAGTATAGGTGATTCTTTCTTTTTAGTAACAAGCATCTGAACATCATATCGAGTAGGAAGTTTAGCACCTTGTTTTGCTAGTTCTAATAAATAGTCTTCCTTCTCTCGGGTCATAATAGCTTTCATCATTTTTCTAAAGTCTTTGTCCTTTTGACAGTCAAGGATTTCTTTTTTTGGAGGTTCAGTGTCTTCGTCAGCCTCACTTGATGATGAGGAATTATTATCATTTTCAGGAATGTTATTATCATCCTTGTTTCCATCATTGTGTTCCGTCTCTTATATAATGGGAGATTTAGGCTCATCAAAAATTGGTTCGCCTGATGATGACGGTATGTCGATGAGTGGATCCTTTTCATAAAATGGATTGTCAATGTATGAAAAGTGTATTCCTTTGCCTTTGGATTCTTTCTTATGAGAACTCCTGGTTTGTGTAGGCATTTTTATGGATTAGTGTGACCTAAAGTTGTTTGTGATGTAGAGGTCAAGATCAATTTCAGAGCTAGTTGTTTGGTTAATGTATTGTTTGGGAGAAACAACTGAGATTCAGTCTAGTTTCAGGAACAATCTATCCTATATAAGACGTTTATCTAAGTTGAGTCTAAGCATAGTGTAAGATTCAGTCTAGTTTCAAGAACAATCCATCCTGTACAAGACGTTATCCAAGTGACTAAAATTTGATAGGTAGTTGATTGAACTAGCTGAAAGATGATTGACCAAATTATGCAACACAAATGGTAGAGGTACGTTGTCTTGATCTGTTTATGCTCAGGAAAATTGATAACCAGTATTATGTTTGCTGTAAGCTACTTTTTAGGTAAGTTTGATTGTTCTGTTCTAACAAAACCAGAGACTCGTACGATAGGATTTTCTAAACCGGACAACAATTTAGTAGTTACAGGATGACAAAAGTTTTGTTTCGTATGAGTTGTTATCTCGTACCATATGACAAATGGGTATGTGCGGGATGACAAAAGACTCAAAGTAGTTCTATTTCATACAACATAGGATACAGAACCAGACGACAAGTTTAAAAGACTCATACGACACAGGATCAGGTCTAAGACAACAAAACAGAAACCTTGTACGACACAGGATCAGGTGCAACACAATAAATTATCAGACTCGTACGACTGTTCACAAGATAGAGCCTAGAGATTCTCAGTTTTTTCAATTGCTGAGTATGATAACTAAGTATGACCAATTCTAAGATGGACTAATTTTGGACCAAGATACAGAATTTTGACTTAAGATGGACAAGTTTCTGACACAGACAGAGTTTCTACTTAGGATGGACTAGTTTCTGACACGGACAAAATTTTGACTTAGGATGGACTAGTTTCTGACATAGACAGAGTTTCAACTTAGGACAGACTAGTTTCTAACATGGACAGAGTTTCAACTTAGGACGGACTAGTTTCTGACATGGACAGAGTTTCAAATCACTGAGTTGTTTCTTGTCTTCTCCAATTTTGGTATTTCAATTTTTTTTTCAGGGATGAAAACACAAAAAACAAGTAGTATGTATAGTGACTCCAATCATAGCATGCAAACCCTAAGGAATTTGGTGAGGAAAGAAAACCTTTGCTTGTAGACTCAGGTACACACCCAATAGCTAATTAGAATATGGCCGTTGAGTCTCACGTAATGGATTCTCAACACCGTATTATCCGACTCCAAATGCTAATGGGGGCACAAAATGACAAATATCTTGGGAGAGTTACTATCTCTCTTACACAAAGATTATCCCCCTTTCGGAGATGAACCAAGTACCTTCTAATTTTGAATTGGATTTAGTCAGGGATTCATTCGGCGCGTCGAGGTATAAACTCAATTAAGAGATCTCCCAAAAACCAAGGTTTAATATACCCAAAGGTACGAAGGAGAGCTATTCCTGAGCACTACTATTGACTTGATTTTCATCAAATCATGTTTATTTTATAGTGGGTTGGAGTACTTGGCATCTAGTTGTTCCCACTTAGGTCATTCCCCTCACACCGGTCGTAACGAATTTAAGATTTTTTCAACCCCTCGGGAGGGCAGGCCTGCTAAAGATGTACAAATCTCAAACAAAGAAAAAGCCTCAAGGGTCTAGATTTCTGATTGTCTAGAAAAAGACAAGAGCATACTCTCCTACCTCTCAGAATCTTCTAAAAACACAAAAGACAAATTTGTTCTTTAACTAGATAGCAAGTTAGGTTCCTAAAAAATGAATTTAAAGAATACACAATGTTTAGTCGAGTCTCCTTAGGAAACCTGCAAAGACAATGAACCAGTAGTCATATTGTCTTTGTGCAACAAGCATATTATTTGACAAGCATTCTGCAAAAATTGATTAGGCTATGAAAAATTCTGAGATAGAGAGATAAATAGTCAGGGAGAGTCGTCGAAATAATAAAAAAACATGAAAATTTGCCTCCTTTTTTTTTTTTTTAAAAATTTTTACCAGAAAATAAAGAGTCGTACAACAGTATGAAAACTCATACAATACAGTATCCCAACTCGTACGAGATTGGATTCCATTTTGTATGACACCTGCAGTTTGTCGTTTCAGCCTGTGGGAATTGTCGTACGAAATGTACAGACGGAAAAAAAATCTGAAATCTGGAAAATAACAAAAAAAATAAGCAGTCAGTCTTGAAGGCTGAAAAATGTAGTCTTCTGCCCCATGGTGGGTGCCAGATATGTGTGTGTGAAAAAGTGGTCTATAGCTACAAGCACAACACTTCAATTAAGTCATTATATACATGGTTAATAATCAATAATCAATAAGTAAAAAACCATAACAAAGCGACTAATTGCCTTCTAAAAGATGCGAGTATAAGATTGCTCTCAGATTGTTATAAGCAATACCAGTGACTAGACTACACCAAGATGAAGGATTTAATCTATATGATATTAACTATATGGATGCAAGATGGGTGGATAATTCAAGCAAATAATCAATTCAAGCAATAATGGATGAAAAATGGATGCAAATAATCTAAAAAGCGCAATAATCTTCAATGACTCCAGAGCGAAATTAGTGTGATAATAAACTCCAAGCGTGTTCTCAAAAATCTCTGGGGTAAATTGGAATGAGAGCTGAAGACTAAATTTATAGAGAATTACCAAGAGAAAAGCTCAGTTTAGAATTAATTTAAAATAATTGAGAAATCAGGTTTAGTTAACCTTGAGATAGATTCCAATTATAGTTTAATTGAAACGCATTGAAATTAGAAGTACAAGTTGCATTAGAAATAATAATAAATTAATTCTATACATTTGTGATAAAAATAGATAATTCTTTTATTTATTCAAGAAAAGAGTCTTTTCAATGCAACTGAACATCTTTTTCTGAAAAGCTTTGAGTTCCAATTTTAGAGAATATGGGCTAGGGTTGCATTTTTATTATTCTTGGTTATTTAAATGCTAACCCTAACCCGAAATTGGGTCAGGGTTGCATTATTTTTACATCAAATATTCTTCCCTTCCCTTCCTTACTTTGTTTCTTTTTTTATTTTGCCCTAACTCGAAATGGGTTAGGGTTTATTGTATTTTATGTTATTTTGGGTGTGTGTGTGTGTATGTTGTGTGTTATACAAGGCCAAAATAGGGCAAGGCGGCGGCCGAATGGAAGGGAAGAGGTTGAGAGGAGGTCAAGTTCCATAGTGAGGGATCCCCCGGACGCCATTGTGTGTAAGCACAGTGGCGGCTCGAGCCATCCATTGTGTGTAAGCATAGTGGCGGCCCAGGCCATCCACTATGTCTACACATAGTGGCGGCACCTCCCGCGTCGTCCATTGTGTGTAAACACAGTGGTCCGGCCCGTGTGTCGTCCACTGTGTTAACACACAGTGGTTCATCCTTGGGGAAGGTACTCCCCCCTTCTTTTTTTTTTGCTTATTATATATATATATATATATATATATATATATATTTTGTTTATCATATTGAAAATACATACATACATACATACATACATACATACATACATACATACATACATATATATATATATATATATATATATATATATATATATATATACTCTTACGATTAGAGTCTCCTTTTTTTGTCTCTTTTCCTAAAAAGAAATCTAGACATCATCATGCAGGAATATTAGAAAAAGAAAAATGTACAGGCAGCCCATAGCTAGATGTAGTTTGTTAAATAGATTAACTTATACCCTCATTGTTTAAGACTAAATCTACATATATTTCACCCCACCCCCCCGCCCTTTTTTTTTCAAACAACAATACATTTTATGACAGTGAAGGATAGCAGCAAGCTAAAAAAAACTTTAAATAGTTTTATTATTATTGATTTTGTTTACAGATTAATTTTCAGCAATGTATAAATGGGAATAAGAATGACAATAATAAATATGACTGTAGGAGCATTTTTAACTTCACTTAGATATCTATAAGGAAAGTAAAATTTACATGGTTCTACTTTAGCTTTTTGCTTTTTTTGTTCTAAGTAAAATAAAATGATAGTAGTAAATACATTTGCAACAACATATAAATTGCACAGAAAATACTAATAACATTAACATAACATTTTATGCATTTCCCTTCTTTTTTTTTTCTATATAATTTGCAGAGATAAATAAATAACAGATTTCAGTTTAAGGTAGATTTAAATAAGAATAACAACATAATATATTACAGAATTTAAATAAAAGATGCTTTTCTTATATGAATGTATGAACTCAAATTGTCAATCTGTATAAATGGGTAAAATACCCAATTAGTCTCTCATTCCTAATGAATGACAACTTAACTAAATAACACATTTCTTTCTTTAAAATAATTACAATATATACATCCTTATTTCTTTCTTTCTGCAACTAAGTTAAATCTGCAACTCCTAGCTCTCCTTTCCAAGCAGCCTGCATTCAAAATTTAAGGTAGTGACCATGGGATGCTCACCTCCCAGCCTAGGCTTACTAGAAGCCACCCCCGAGCTTGGAGAACCAAGTCCTAGAAGGGTTATGTGTGTGTGAAAAAGTGGTCTGTAGCTGCAAGCACAACACTTCAATTAAGTCATTATATGCATGGTTAATAATCAATAATCAATAAGTAAAAAACCATAACAAAATGACTAATTGCCTTCTAAAAGATGTGATTATAAGATTGCTCTCAGATTGTTATGAGAAATACTAGTGACTAGACTACACCAAGACGAAGGATTTAATCTATATGATATTAACTATATGGATGCAAGATGGATGGATAATTCAAGCAAATAATCAATTCAAGCAATAATGGATGAAAAATGGATGCAAATAATCTAAAAAGCGCAATAATCTTCAATGACTCCAGAGCAAAATTAGCGTGATAATAATCTCCAAGCGTGTTCTCAAAAATCTCTGGGGTAAATTGGAATGAGAGCTGAAGACTGAATTTATAGAGAATTACCAAGAGAAAAGCTCAATTTAGAATTAACTGAAAATAATTGAGAAATCAGGTTTAGTTAACCTTGAGATAGATTTCAATTATAGTTTAATTGAAATGCATTCAAATTAGAAGTCCAAGTTGCATTGAAAATAATAATAAATTAATTCCATGCATTTGTGATAAAAATAGATAATTCTTTTATTTATTCAAGAAAAGAGTCTTTTCAATGCAACTGAACTTCTTTTTCTGAAAAGCTTAGAGTTCCAATTTTAGAGAATAATTCAATAATTCAATTCAATTGCTTTTATGATTTCAAGTTCTAAATTTAGGAAAAGAAATAATATCTCAAGTTTGATTTCTCTTTCAATTCAATTCTTTTATTTAATTTTTAATTCAACTCTTTATTTGTGATTAATTCCTCTTTTGTAATAAATTAATTCCTTTTGCATGATTAAATGGCAAATTTATTAATTAAATTCAATAAGATAATTGATCAAAATGATATTCTTGGAAATGATTCAATTAATTAAATGAATATTTAATTAATATTGAGTAATTGGTTTTCCATGTGACATTTGATGATTAAAGAATTAATAATGTTCTCAAGGTTGATTTAATTGCCTTTGGTTAGGACCTTGGTGATTAGGGGCCCATGGTTTAGATGACCATTTTTAGGTTATTACAGGTTAAACTCAAGCAAACACAAACAAGCAAGGGGAAAAACACAACAAACACATTCCCATTCCCAAGGCTGAAACTTCATCACATAATGTGATGTTTTAATAGGGTGGAAGTGGACCAAGTACCTTTGAGGAGATCTGCTATATAGTAACTCACAGCCAACTCATGGCATCCAATAACACAACAAAAATCTTCTTAACCCCCATATCCTTATGACCCCCAAAGGCAAACATGTCATTTTTCTCGCCTTATGACCCCCGAATGCATAAACAAAACTATGCAGCAAGGGTCATATAGAAAAACCCTTGAGATCACTCTCATGATGAGAGCCTCTCACTCTAAGGCTATCAAACTCCTTCCACCTCCAAGACCATTTTCCCCTCCCAAGGGTAAGATGGCATTGGATACTCCCAAAACACAATAAAAATGCATAACAATAGTAAAGGAAAGGAACCACATAAAAACTTTCACAAATACAATACAAAGAAAAATTACAATATTTTCATTCAAGCATTCTACAAACAGATTTTAACATATAAGCAAGATATTGCACCTACCTTGAATCTACCAAGGGTATTCTATGGAAAGCTTGGAGAAGAGCAGCCCAATCCACAAAATTTTTTTGCAACACTTAGCCAAAATCCCTATTTCAAACTGGTTTATTTTCAAATTTTGCAAGATCTCCAAAAATGGAGAGTGGGTGATTAGCTCACTAATCCTCAATCTCTAGCCTAAGAAATCTTCTCTCACTCCTTCCAACCTCTTGGATAGAGTGAGGGACTCTGATTGGTTGGTCTTCCCTAGGTCTTACACACTCCCTAACAAAGGCACCTCAAGAAGAGGAATGAAATGGGGAAGAGGAATGAGACAAACCAAAAAGGTTCTCTAACCAAGGATGGCACTCCTATAGATGAAATTCGTCCATCTTGGGAAAACCACTTTTTTGGGTGGTTAAACAAGCCCTATGGGAAGGACACATGGCCAAATTTGGCCTTCACCCATAGGTACCCCATGAAGCCTAATAAAAATGCTCTAAAACTAACTCTAGGAGTTGATTTAATCCTTAGAAAGTCCACCTAAAGTTAACCTACGAGTCAACTCTGAGTTGACCCTCATTATGGCTCACTATCCTAGATTTCTTGGTACCTTCCAGGATAATTAGGAAATATAACAATTAAACAAAATTAAATCCCTCCAAAAAGGTGACATGACAATTGCCAACACAACATACAACATAGGTGTCAAGTGACACTACAAAATAATTCCACATCACAACAAATACACACATGGCAATTGTCCCTTGAATGATTTAAACAATTTAATAAATACAATTTACACTCATGTAAACATTTTACGTTTACGAATAAAATAAAATACATACGGGGTGTTGTCTCTCCAAATAGACAACCCTTGGTTTTACGAACGTACATAGGACTAGGCTTGATTCTCCATAATATTTCCATGGTCACATGGATAATTTTCTGTGCATCTCAATTTAAACATTAGTACTTTCCAATAGCCTCTTATAATATTAAACACGTAATCAAGAATACAATTCAATCACTCTGCATAGAATTGACATTATACAATACAGTTTGTCACATATCAAAGCAATTCACATAAGCAATTCATCATAACCCTCATAATTTAATCCATTCATAAGATATACAAACATATTTCTAGCATCATAATAAAGTCCTGCAAATCAAATAATGGCATACATCGTCTCAATGTTACCCTATTCTAGGATCATATAAAATTCTATATCCACAAAGCATAGGAATGAAGCATCAATATATCAATGTTATCAAATTCGTGGGATCATATAAAGTTCTATATTCATAATGCATAAAAATAAAGCATCCATAATAGTTCCAACATGAAAATCACTAAAAAGCTAGGATGGGTTGGGGTACGGCCTCACACACTGCCTTTACTGCTTCTTTAGTGATCTTATGGATAGAATCAAGCCAAAAGAATTCTCCATGAACTCTGCTGAGTACAATCCTCACAACTTCCTTAGGGAAATCCAGAATATCAAGTATTTCCACAAAAACTAGGGTTTCTATGATCTTATGTTCCAGTTTCACAACACCATTCTCATCACAAATGACAATCTTATACATATTCATGATTTCATCAGCACCTAGTTCCTCAATATGAAAATGTATGTATATCCTAGGATCTTCTGCATATACAACTCCTTTAGGGATTTTAGAGAATGCACCTAGGGTATCATCCTGCTTCGCTACTTTGGGTATGATCTTGAATAAGGACCTAGGGCATTTAACCACTTCAATAACAATAGGGTTTGTAATGAATTTAGGAGCAAAGGAGGAAGCCATTGATAAATACCTTAATCTACCTTTAGGTTTAGATGTTTGAAAGATTTTGCTTCACTTCTCATTGTGGATGCCTTCACTTGGGTTTTTCACGCTCTTAGGAAATTTGAATGCTTAGTGAGTGAAAAAGAGTGAAAAACACTTGCTTTCTAATATCCTTTCCTTCAACTACCATAATAAATGTCTACCAGTTAAGTGAAACTTAACACATCTACCAGAAAAGAAGCAATTCATCTTCTTACCATCAACCGAGGGTAAACTAGCATGATTTTCAATTAGTTGCCATACACCCAAAAGGTTTCTTTTCAGTTAGATGAAGAATCTTTTGCTAGTGGAGTGATACTCTATTCTACCAGAGAAGGAATAGTCTCATCAACATTCTGGTCTCTCTTTCTAATCCATTGTTTTGAAAATTCTTGCTTTACCTCATCAACCTTCTCTTTACCTTTCAAACTGGGTCCTTTATTATTTGTCGGTGATGCCTTACTTCTACAAAATATTGCAATATGTCCAATCTTGTTACAAGCATAACAAGTCACATTGTTTTTCTGAATATCCTTTTCATATCTTATGCCGATATGTGTTCTGTATTGATTAGATAAGTCTCCAAATCTTCCACAAATATAACATCTTACATTCATTCTGCAATTTTCTGAATTATGACCAATTTTGTTGAATTTAGAACATTGACCAGTGGGTGCATTAGTGTTCTGATAGTTTCTAGATCTACACTGATTTGCTCTATGACCATACTTGTTATAGTTAAAGCATTTCCCATTAAATTTGTAGGCATTAGGTTGTCTTACCGGTTTACTATGATCATGATTGTTTGTAGTACCACACCTTTCACCAACTTCAAAGCCAAGTCCATTAGTGTCTCCATCAGGTTTCTGATTTTTTAGCATGTTATCAAGTTGCTCTAAAATTTTCTTGAATTTCTTTTTGTGTTGATTTGTAGTAGCCAACTCATTTTCCAAGAATCCCTTCTATCTCATAAGTTCAATTTTATCATTTTCCATGTGGATCAGATCTATCTTCAACATATCATTTTCATGACTAAGTCTTAGATTTTTCAGTTCCAACATCATTTTGTCTTCTAGTCAAGTCATCTTCATTCTTCTTTCTGTCTTCAATGTCTTTACAAAACCTCATAGTCATATCTTGCATCTCATTCCTCAAGGTCATGTTTTCTTGCCTCATCTTTCTCACAAAGTCATTAAGAGTTTCCTTTTCATCATCATCACTCTATATCTTCTCATGAAGTTCTCTTCTTTTGTTTCTAGCAATAGTGAGATTCTCTTGAAGTCCTTGAATGAATTCCTATGCAGTCTTCAGATCATCTTCAAGTTTGATATTCTTCAACTTTTTTGTATCATAGTCCGCAAGAGCTCCTTCTAATTGCTTTCTCAAGTTTGCCATCTATATCTCTATCAAAATCTTCCTCAAGTTGTTGGGCTTCTGAAAATAGAGGACCAAGCTTGGATACCAATTGTTAGGATTCCCAAAGATACTAAGAGGGGAAGGAATTTATTTTATTTTTCCTCTTAGGATGCCTCCGACGACACAACAAGCTTGCAAGTGTGGAAGGGGTCCTAGGCATGCACGCATAGCACGCGAAGAGGTAGCTAGGGAGGAATCAGTTCCAGAAGAGAACTCAGAAGCACCTCCTGAACTGCCAAATGATCCTAACCGAAACCTCTTAGAACCAATCTAGATCCTAATTGGCATAGTTCAAGAAAGGATTCTAATAGAGAACCCTCAGGTTAGAAATCAGGACTCTGGGAGTTATAGATTAGTTGAGAGGGAACAAAGCAGGAGCCCAACTCCTATTCCTGTAGAGAGTCAGGGTGGAAATGAGCCAGAGTCTATGCACATACCAAGACCACCTCCAGTGGTGGAGCCAGTTTATTTTGAGAGAGCTCATCAGGATCGAGGGGATCTTATCAGGGAGGTCATGCATCTCCAGCCACAATCTTTTGGGGGCTCTACCGACGGGGTAGAGGCTGAGGCATGGATTTTGAGCCTTGAGGGGTGCTTTGTGTTGCGTTCTTACAAGAGCAACCTAAAAGAACGTGTTGCAGTCAATCTGCTGAGAGGAACGACCTCCACATGGTGGAGACAGGAGGAGTACAAATGCGGGTTAGTTCCTGATACTCTCACTTGGGAGATATTCACAAAGAGGTTCAGAGAGAGGTACCTATCAGAACATTTTAGACAACATTGGATAGACGAGTTTCACAACCTCCAACAAAAGGGCTTATCAGTAACCCAATATGAGAGCAAATTCTTTGAACTTTTGCCTTACGTGGATTATCTAAAGGATGAGATACTTCTTGTCAACCACTTCATCAGAGGGTTAAATGCCGGTATAGCTGAGCCAGTGAGGATGTCCGCTCTAGAGAGCCTTCGGGTGGCCATGGAGAAGGCACTGATAGCCGAGGAAATTTAGGTCAAACCACAGGACACTAGGGATCAGTTTCAAAACCAAAACCCTACACCTCGGACTTATGGATTCCAGAAACCACATTGGAATGGAAACAACCGAAACTCACAGGGGTTCTCCAAACCCCCTCCTTCACAACAAACACCACAAAACCAGAGGCAGAAGCCTCCACAGTATCAGCAGGGCACCAAGCCCAAGTAGTGGCAGTCTCAGGGTCAGAGGTGAGATCAGAGAGAACAGGTGCCTTACACATCTTTGGCAAGGACTCAGCAGTCCTCCAGGGGTGGGTACAATAGATCCATCAAGACAGGAGGACAGGCTTTCTCTAGGCCCCTGGGGTGCCCAGTTTCAGGCAGGGGGTGCTTGCTTTACTTGTGGAGCCATGGGGCATATGGCAAGGGATTGCCCTCAGGATCAAATGGCAGGGAATCAGTGGATGGCCGCTTCAAAGCTGATAGTTGGTGATATGGGCAGGTCCCATAGAGTATTCGTAGCGGTTGACAACCGCCAGGCTGAGCATCAGGCCACGGTCATCGAGGTTGCAGGTATGATCAAAGGTAACAATGTATCTATTTTGTTTAATTCAGGAGCTACTAACTCCTTTATATCTCCATTGGTTGTGGAGCATTGCGGGCTAGTGGCAACTAGACAAGGTGTCATTTAGGAAGTGGAATTAGCTTCAGGGGCTAGAGTGTCAGTGGAATTAGAGGTTAGGGCATGTCAGTTGTAGATTGGCAAGACCACCACATTAGTAGACCTTAGAGTGACACCACTTGGATCTTATGGTATCATACTTGGCATGGATTGGCTTTATGCCCACAGAGCTAAGATGGATTGCCACCTGAAAAAGATCGAGTGTGAGGACGATCATGGTTCGCCCATAGTTATCACTGGGATTCAGAGACCTGTGTCTCTTCGTATGATCTCCGCAATGCAGCTTAAGCGGAGCATGCGAAAGGGATGTCATCTTTTTGCTATCACTATCAATGATAGAGGAGAAGAGGAAGAAAAGGAAACATTGCTTGATGACCATCCTATCCTTAAGGGATATTCAGATGGGTTCCCTTCAGAGCTACCTAGAATGCCGCCCTGTAGAGAGATTGACTTTCATATAGACCTTGTACAAGGAGTTGAGCCAGTTTCCAGAGCACCTTATAGGATGACCACAAATGAGCTTAATGAGCTCAAAATACAGCTTGAGGAACTCCTTGAGAAGGGTCATATTCATCCTAGCGTATCCCCTTGGGGTGCACCAGTCATCTTCATTAAGAAGAAGGACGAATCTCTCTGATAGTGTATGGATTATCGGCAGTTAAATAAAGTAAACATCAAGAACCGATATCCCTTGCCCAGAATTGATAATTTATTCGACCAACTTCAGGGTGCCAAAGTATTTTCCAAAATTGATCTGAAGTCAGGATACCATTAGCTAAGAATAGTGGAAAGTGATATCCATAGGACCACATTTCGTACTAGATATGGTCACTATGAGTTCACCGTGGTTCCATTCAATCTTATGAATGCCCCAGTTGCTTTTATGAGTCTCATGAATGGGGTATTTCGTACATTTCTAGACTGTTTTGTAATTGTGTTCCTCGATGATATACTGATATATTCTCAGAATGAGAAGGAAAATGAGGAGCACCTGAAACAAGTATTGCAGTGTTTGCGGGATAACCAATTGTTTGGCAGTTTGTCAAAGAGTGCTTTCTTTCGATCAGAGGTCAAGTACCTTGGGCACGTTATTTCCAGTGATGGGATCTCAGTTGACCCATCAAATATTAGGGTTATTATGGATTGGCCAACATCAATAGTGTGACAGAGGTCAGGAGCTTCATGGGCTTAGTAGGTTATTACCAACGTTTTGTTGAGGGATTCTCCAAAGTCGCACATCCTATTACTTCTCTTCAGCATAAAGGGAAGAAATTTGAGTGGACAGAGAAGTGTGAGAAGGCCTTTCAGGAACTCAAGAAGGCACTTACTAGTGCTCATATCCTTGTTGTACCAGACCCCTTAGCGGACTTCATGGTTTGTATAGATGCTTCACTAGAGGGTTTAGGAGCAGTTCTTATGCAGGATGGTAGGGCTATAGCTTTTGAGTCTAGAAAACTTAAGACTCATGAACTTAATTATTCTACTCATGACCTTGAGCTCACAGCAGTAGTGCATGCACTTGTGAGGTGGAGATATTTCCTTTTAGGTCATCACTTTGAGCTGCATTCAGATCATCAGAGTCTTCAGTACATTTTCACTGAACCAAACCTTAATGCACGTCAGAGGAGATGGATGGAGTTCTTGTGCGAATGTGATTTTGACATTCACTACATCAAGGAAAAGGAAAATGTAGTTGTAGATGCCTTGAGTAGGAGACATCATGAGGTATACACCATTTCTATGGGCATGGATTTGAGAGACCATATACTACAGCACTTGCCAGAGGATGGATGGTATGCAGAGGTTTGTTAGGTAATACGATCTCAGATTACTCTAGAGGGGAAATATGTGGATTATTCTTTGGAGTCCGATGGACTATTATGCCATAGAGGGTGCATCTATGTACCTTCCTCCAGGGAATTGCGAGAATTCATTGTCATGGAGGCTCATAGAGCTCCTTATGTAGCGCATCCCAGAGTTAAAAATTTGCATTCTGACTTGAGGCAATTATATCATTGGCTAGGAATGTAGCAGCTCATTGTTGAGATAGTAGCTCGATGCCTCAAGTGTCAGAGAGTAAAGGCGGAGCACCGCCATCCAGGGGGGTTTCTCTAGTCTCATGTTATACCAGAGTGGAAGTGGGATACTATATCCATGGATTTCATCATTGGTCTTCCTATGTCTTCTCGTCGCCATGATGCCATCTTGGTGATAGTTGACAAGTTGACCAAAGTGGCTCACTTTTCACCAGTTTGGACTACCTTCATAGCACCAGCAGTAGCACAGGTGTTCTTGCGAGACATTGTCAGACTTCATGGCATGCCACGCAAGATTATTTCTAATAGAGATTCCCTCTTCACTTCTTCCTTTTGGAAGTCATTATAGGCAGCTATGGGCACTATGCTCAATTTCAGTACAGCCTATCACCCAGAAACAGATGGTCAGACAGAGAGGGTTAATTGGGTGTTAGAGGATATGCTTCACATGTACGTCATGGATCATCAGACCAGATGGGAAGAGTACCTTCCCTTAGTGGAGTTTGCCTATAACAATGGGCATCACACTTCTTTGGGGATGCCACCCTATCAGGCATTATACGGAAGGCCTTGCAGGACACCATTGAGCTGGGATCGCATAAAGGACAGAGTTACTATTGGTCCTGAGATAGTTCGGGATATGGAACAACAGGTGGATTTGATTAGGTAGCATCTGAGAGAGGCACATGATAGATAGAAGAAATATGCTGATGCGAAGAGGATAGATCATAGCTACTTGGTTGGAGACAGAGTCTTCTTGAGAGTGTGGCCACATAAGAGTCCAATCCGTTACAAAAAGGGTTCTAAGCTCACACCTCACTTTGTAGGACCTTTTGAGATCCTTGAGAGGATAGGCCTAGTTGCCTACCGTTTAGCATTGCCACCTAGCCTGTCACGCATCCACGATGTGTTTCATGTATTAATTTTAAGAAAATATATCTATGATGAGTCTCATATTTTAGATTGGGATGCCTTGCAGGTGGAGTTAGATGGGCAGCTAGCTTTGGAGCCCATTCGCATTTTGGCACACCGGACGCTGGCCCTTCGAGGTCGAGAGCTAGACCAGGTTAGGGTCCAGTGGGATTGATATGATGAGGTTACGACTTCATGCGAGGACGCAACACATATGAGATCAGAGTACCCCCACCTCTTTGATGAACTCCAGGAGGAAGTTTATGCCTAGAGGGGGAGGGTGTGAGGCCCCACCTCGACTCAGTCTGACATTTCAGTGGTTTTTATGATGAGACTATTATGGATGCTTTATTTTTATGCATTATGGATTTAGAACTTATATGATTCCATGATTTGGATAACATTGCTATATGTTGATGTTTTATTTATATGCTTTATGATATAGAACACTACATGATTTTTGAATAGGATGAATTTGCGGTGATAAATGTCGTGATTGAATTTGTAGGACTTTACTATAATGATAGAAATATGATGTATGTTTTAAGTGTGGATCAAAATTATGAGAATTAGGATGAATTGCTTATGTGAAATTGCTTGGATATAAGATGTATTAAATTGTTCAGATGTAAATTGTATGCAAGTGATGATGTGTATTATTATTCTTGTGATTTATATTATATGAGGTTACTTGAAGCTACTAATGTGTAAATTGAGATGTGCAGGAAGTTATCCATGTAACCATGGAAATATTACGGAAAACCAAACCTAGACCTATGTATGTTCGTAAAGCTAGGGTTTGTCTATTTGGAGAGACAACACCCCATTTGTGTTGTATTTTATTCATAACAGTAAATGATGCATGTGTGTTAAGTGTTATTTAATTGATTTATGTAAAATCCACAAGAGATGATTTCATGTATAAATTTGTAAAAGTATTTTCTTTGTGTCACTTGACACATGTGTGGATTTATGTTTGAATTTTTAAATTTGTCTCTTGGTGAGAAATTGTTTAACTATAGCTTTTTGAATTAATGTAATGACATTCCATAAATGTCTTGGGTAAAGAATCTTTGGGATGGTCAACATAGGTTTGACCCGAAAATAAACTTCAAGGGGTTAAAAAAGGGTTAAATGGACACCTAGGGGTAGTTCAATAGGGTTTCCTAAAGCCCATAAGGTATACCTAAGGGTTAGGGGTAATTTAAGGCAAGTTTCTACTCCCATGTGACCTTTTAGACACCCTAAAAAGTGACTTTTCTAAGTTGTGCGAAAATTGAAATTAGAAGACTTGAACCTAGTTGTAAACCTTCTTTTTCAAATGAGAGTTTCCTTTCCCATTTTACCTTACCTTCCTTTTTAGTTTTTAGAAACTTGCGAGAACTCTCACAATGGGCTTCTTAAGCAAGAATTAGAAAATTTGTGGGTAATCACCCACTCTCCATTTTTGGAGAAAAAAATATTTTGTAAAGAAAAAGATAGAATTTGGTTTTGAGAATCTTGGCTAAGGGTAGAAGGAGAAGAACTATGGAATTGGGCTGCTCATCCTCAACAAAAGTAACCTACCTTTGGGCAGATTAAGGTTGGTTGTATTCTTCTTATTATAGATTTCTTATTGCATGTGTTTGAAAGTAATGTTTGTGTAAAAGATTAGTTTCCATGCATGTTCTCTTGGAAATTTATTTGGTATTTTGTTTTTATACTTTGTATGTGTGTTTGGGAGTAATCAAGATCTCCTACTCTTGGGAGAGAGGAGGATCTTGTGGGTGGTAGAAGTGACAGCCCTCGAGTGAGAGACTCTCGTTATGAGAGCGATCACAAGGGATTTTGTGTGACCCTTGCTGCATGGCTTGTTTATGCATTGGGGGTCATAAGGAGGGAAATAAGGCATGAAAACCTTGGGGGGCATAAGGAATAAGGGGTTGCTATACTTGATGTATTTGGTTTGCCATGAGGTGGCTACATGTTTTTTATACTTGCAGTTCTGCTCAAGGTACTTGGTCCACTACCACCCTTGAAAAGGACATCACCAATGCGTGGTGTAGTGTACCCTGGGATTGAGAGTGTGTTTGAGTTTGTGTGTACTCTATCTTTTGTGTTTGCATGTTTGTTACCTGTCTAGGGCTTGGTTCTCCGAGCTCAGGGGTGGCTACCAGTTAGCCTAGGCTGGGAGGTAAGCACTCCATGGTCATAGTTCTTATTTAAAATGCAGGATTGTTGGAAGAAAAGAGTAGGACAAGTGAAAGGTTGCAGGAAATTATTTGTAAATGTAATTATTATTTGAAAAAGTCCTCATTTATTGGAAATGAGAGACCCATTGTATAATGACAAAAGTGTTTTTGAAATACGTTTTTTTTTTTAAAATTATATTATTTTAGTATGCTATTCATTGCAGAAAAGAAATGAGTATTCCTAAATTTAGTGTTTTTCCAAAGTTCAAAATATTATATCTGATGTGTTTATAATAAATTGCAAAGCAAAAAAGAAAGGTTATTTTATTCTTATGCATTCAAAATGAAATAAAAAGGAAATAAATGGATTAGAGTTGCATGCATATTGTAGGCTACATATAAATCATTAATTCTATTTTCTGTAAATGTAGTTTAGTACATTATAGTTCTGGAAATTGTCCTTTCGTTTATTTCAGAAATTAGTAACTAAGATAGATAGTTTATCTAGTCAATGTAAATTCTACTTGTTACAGTTGCTGTGTGAAATTAACTAAAATCCGTCAGTTACTTTATGCATAAGATAATTCAAATCTGTCTTTTAATTAGTTGCTATAGATTTTTGCAAAGTTTGTAAATTCATTTATTTCAGAAAATGATAATCACAATCTAATATAGTCTTTATTAAATAAAATCTAGATTTATTTAGTTGCTGGTAAAACTATTAAATCTAGACATTTATATAGCTGAAGATAGAAATATAACACCTACAGTAAACAATTTAAATGAAATTATAAAATTACTATACTCTTGTTGTAAGTGAATCAGAGATTTATTAAATCCATCTATTTTATCTGTACATCTAGGATATTTACGAAAGGAAATAAAGCTAAAAAAAAAGAAAATAAATTAATATTTTAGTATTTTGTTCGAATACATACCTAGGATCAAAATGCTATGGTTCATTCCCTTACATAATTTCTGATTATAAAATATATATTTATATAAATATATAATTATATACACACAAGTTACCTGTATATACTTATATATATATATATTTGGCCACGAAAATAAAAATATATTCTTAGATTCATATAAAAAATATGCATATATATATATATAAATATATATATATATAAATATATATATATATAAATATATATATATATATATAAATATATATATATATATATATAAATATATATATATATATATATATATAAATGTATTTTATCTTTTTTTTTAAAAAGCAAAAAATAAAATAAAATAAATAAATAAATAAATTATAGGGGAGGGGGCCGAGCATTGTGGACTACACAGTGGACGGCGGAGCCACACACTGTGCACTGCACAATGGGTGGCCATGGCCGCGACGCTTCCCAGGAAACCCCGCCTCCCATTTCTCCGCCTCTGCAGAACGAAAACGCCGCCGGATCTCCCCAATTTGGCCTTGCACCAAATTTTTAAGCAAGAAAAATATATTAAACCCTAGCCCGAGTAGGGCTAGGGTAATAAATTAATTAAAAAAAAGGTAACTTATTTAGATTAAGGCCATTTTATAATTGAAAATCCCTAATTAGAGTATGTATGGCTTGTTTTGTATTAAGTTGGGAAATCTTTTAAAGTAGATTAAATATATATATATTTGTATATGTATTTATATTTAAATACACATATGTGATATATAAATAGGAAGTTGGGGAAAATTTAAAGAATAAAGCCTAACCTTATATTTTAAAATTTATTTAGTGTTGTAGATACTTAATTGCACCTTAGTTAATTTAATTTGAGTATTTACTTTTAAGTTTGGATTAAAAAGGATTATTTTAAGCACATTTCATTTTGGGATTTGAATGGATACTAGAAAAATAATTTTAATTAGCTTTCTAAAATCGATTAATGGCTATCCGTAAATAATTTTGCCCGCGTAAATTAATTATCTAAATTAATTGACTTATTAAATTCGAGTAGACAATAAAACCATTCAATTAGAATTCAGCATTTTATCTTATTTAATTTCCGAATATTGAGCTAGAAGATAAAGCTAATCTAAACATAGTTAAGACAAAACATGTTGTAGTTTTTTTATATATTTGTCAATTTAATGCTCTTATCAGTTATGTTTTTAAAAAAAAATTTATCTCGTTCTTGCCCTAAATTTTGGGCATGATAGGGGTGAATCAGTATCTAACTAGTTAACAGATTTTCTGACCTTATTAAATAAATTGCATTCCAAAATAGTGTACCGGTAAACAAAAATTAATGTAGTAAATATGAACAATAAACACAACATAGAAAGCACACCATAACACAATATTTTTGGTGAGGAAACCCGGTGTGGGAAAAACCTCGGTGGGATTTGTGACCCACAATATTCACTCACTGGCCAATGAATGGATATTACTTACAATAGGGGTGCCTGCACATGTAGGAAGGCCAACTGCCTAGAGCTCACTGCTCAATTACAAAAGGAAGTCTCACTGACTTACAAAATGGATTATGGAAATCCAATGTGATGTACTGCTACAAAAAGCATCTGCTATCCCAGGTTCAGTACCGGTTTAAGCTCATACAACAACCATAAACCTTACTCCAAAATCTGCCTTAATATTCGCTCATCATATCCATCCTATCATCTATGTGTATATCCAAAATGATCTTCAAGATCTCATACTTATATATGAGTCTTATTACAATACGCATTGTCGGCTTACAAAAAGATATTATAATTAAACATGATATACAATAATCAAAATCTTGTCGGCTGGAGTGTCGGTAATCATGTTTGTCGCTGCCGGTGAACTATCTATCAGTGTTGGTGTCTGTCGGTGTCATAGGATTGCAAGCTTGCCATCAATGACAATACCTTCAATCATCTACAATTCTCATTGGAGTGTGCAATGCCAACAATACCATCTAATCTAATGCAATAATGTACAAAAGTTTTTATTATTATTTCCTTGTCTTCATCATCAACACCAAGATACATAATACCTATCTCTTTTAAATTTCCTTTGAGATCTATAGAGTTCAAAAATGTGTCAACATCTAAAGGTTCCTTAATTACCTTCTTACCTTTTCCCTTTCTGACATGAATTTTGAATTAATCTAGTTCAAATTCCTCTAACTCTTCTTCTATTGATTCCAAATCAATAAAAAAAAATTACTTCTTTTGGTTTTCCTCTCTTGGATGGAGTAGACAAGGGAATCTTGTCATGCCCAAACTTTAGGGCACGATCGGGATAAATTTTTTTTTTAAATTTCACAACTTAAAACATTAGAACTACAAATATAAAATGCACTTAGCAAGTTTTGCCTTAACTACGTGGGAGTTAATTTTAACCACTAACACAAGTAAGTAAAAATAATTTAAATTAGATGTGGTATATTAAATGAATAGTTTTATTGTCTCATCGATTTTAATCAATAAACTAATTTAGTCAATTAATTAACGTAGGTAACAATAAATCTCCAATATCCATTAATTGTTCTTAGGATCTAATTAAATTAGTCCTAGCACTTAGATTTGTAAGTGTCTATATTTTATTTTAACAATAGTTAAAATGTAGTTTAAACTAAATTGACTAAAGAAGTCGATTAGATTCATAAGGAAAATTCTCCTGTAAAGTTTAATCTCATCAAAATAACTTACCCTACTTGTCATAATATTTCTAAAGGGATTAAACTTCATAGTATTTTAAATTTAAACATTTTATTTTCTTCTTTAATTAAATCCATATGTTTATTAAAAACATATATAAATTATAAACACTTAAATAAATATTAAATCTAAAATCTGCCTTATTCTCTTATATTTTCAATCTATATATATATATATATATATATATATATATATATATACTATAATAATTTCCACATATTTATAAAAATCTTCATGCAAACCCTAACTAAGAATGTATAATATAAAATACCTCATATTTTATAATTTCCTTAGTCTCTTCT
The DNA here is from genome assembly GCF_030272615.1 of Cryptomeria japonica. Taxonomy (NCBI): domain Eukaryota; kingdom Viridiplantae; phylum Streptophyta; class Pinopsida; order Cupressales; family Cupressaceae; genus Cryptomeria; species Cryptomeria japonica. The sequence goes on along the minus strand of NC_081410.1, from coordinate 215,709,382 downwards.
ATACTACCCTAGCCCTACCCGGGCTAGGGTTTTATATATATATATATTTTTTATTTCTTAATGTTATGCAGGGGCCGAATGTATTCATGGTGGAGCGGCGGCCATGATTGAAGGTTTGGCAGGCTTGGGGAGGTAGCGGCAACAACCCTGGGGGTGCCACTCACTGTGGGTTTCCACAGTGGCGGCGACCACTATGGTCGCCCACAGTGGCAGCCCTTGGGCCGTCCACTGTGGACGCCCATAGTGGCGTTGGCCGAACGCCGACCACTATGCTAACACAGTGCTCGGCCCGAGCCCTACCCCATTTTTTTTGTTTATTATTATTAAAAAGGGCAATATTATATATATATATATTTTTTATTTCTTAATGTTATGCAGGGGCCGAATGTATTCATGGTGGAGCGGCGGCCATGATTGAAGGTTTGGCAGGCTTGGGGAGGTAGCGACAACAACCCCGGGGGCGCCGCTCACTGTGGGTTTCCACAATGGCGGCGACCACTGTGGTCGCCCACAGTGGTGGCCCTCAAGCCGTCCAGTGTGGTCGCCCACAGTGGATGCGCATAGTGGCGCCGGCTGAACGTCGACCACTGTGCTAACATAGTGCTCGGCCTGAGCCCTACCCCATTTTTTTTGTTTATTATTATTCAAAAGGGCTATATATATGTGTGTGTGTGTGTGTGTATGTGTGTGTATATTTATATTTATGTATATATATATATATAGGTTTAAATTTATATATATAAAAAATATATATTTATATATATATATTAAACAATAAGCTTATTTTGTTTATTTTTAAGAAATGATTTCATTTACACATTAATATAGACATGTAAATTTGTTTATATATATATATATGTATGTTGTATCTAAGGCATAAACTTTCTATGTAAATACATACAGATGTTTTTTTGTTTTTTGTTTTCTTTCTGAAACATATTTAGCAGTTTAGATAAATTCTTCATATTCAAATCATTGTATTTATTTCCTTTTTTTCAATCAAAATCCTAGCTGCTAAAAACAATAGATAGATTATTTAACTATAATTTTACTTTTTGCAAAAATAAGGTAAATAGAAGAATTAAATATACTTAAAACAACAATTCCAGAAAATATTTATTTCAATTAATTTGTATAACCATAGATATTATTTTCTGCACATATCAAATGACAGTATTTAATAAATTCTAACAGCAACTATTTAGATCAAGGAAATATTAAAAGAATCCTTAGAAATGACTACAATATTTTAGGTCTTCTTTTCTGCAAATAAACGAAATGACAGATTTAAATAAACTAAAACTGCACTTCCATAAACAGATCTAATTGTTTTATTTCCAGCCTTCTACATGCATGCAAATCTAATTCATTTCTTTTCTAATATTGTGTTTTAAATGCATAAAGGGAATAAATAAATTACTTTCTCTTCAAAATATCCTAAACACAACAAATGTTATTTTTTAGAAATATAGAAAACTAAAACCAGAGTTACTCATTTCTTTTCTGCAGTATAGCATAAATAAATATTACATATCTTTAAAACATATTCCCAAGTCTTTATTGTCACTTTACAAATAGGTCTCTCATTTCAAATAAATGAGGACTTTCAAAGAATAATAGTTACATTTACAAATATTTTTCTGCAACAAATAACTCCAGCCACATCTACATGTCCTATTCTTTTCTTCCAACAACCTGCAATAAATCAAAAGCTATGACCATGGAGTGCTCACCTCCCAGTCTAGGCTAACTAGTAGCCACCCCCGAGCTTGGAGAACCAAGCCCTAGATAGGTTACACACATGCAAACACAATAAACAAGGGAAAACAATCACAAACATATTCCCATCTCCGGGCTACACTACACCACACAATGTGATGTCTATGCACAGGTGGTAGTGGACAAAATACCTTGAGGAGACTGCAAGTATGGTAAAACTCAAGGCCACCTCATGGCAAACAATGATAAATCTTAAGTATAACAACCCCACAACCTTATGCCCCCCCAAGGCATTCATGTCTTATTTCCCTCCTTATGACCCCCAAATGCATAAACAAGCCATGCAGCAAGGGTTACATAGGAATCCCTTGAGATCACTCTCTTAACGAGAGCCTCTCACTCGAGGGCTATCAAACTTGTACCACCCACAAGACCATCCTCTCTCCCAAGAGTAGGAGGTCTTGGTTACTCCCAAAACACAGTATATACACAAGAGTAAAATGTAGAATACAAAATAAATTTTCAAAAGGGAAAAATACAAGAAACAAGCCTTCTCACACATGCAATTCTTTTCAACGTAACATGCAATATAAAAATATAACAAAGAGAATTTAACCAACCTTCAACTGCCCCAAGGTATGCTAGATAAGTTGAGGATGAGCAGCCCAAATCCACAATCCCTTGCTTCTCTACACATAGCCAAATTTATAAAACCAAATCTAAATTTTCTTTCAAAATTCTTGTCTCCAAAAACGGAGAGTGGGTGATTACCCACAAAATCTCTCATTCTTGCCTAAAAAGGCCTCAATGAGAGTTCTCACAGGTTTCTAAAATTGAAAAAAGGAAAGTCAGAAAAAGATCCAAAAGGATCTCTCATCAAAAGGAAAGTTAACAACTTAGGTGATGCCTTCTAATCTTCAATTTTCGCTCAACTTAGGAAATCCACTTTGTAGGGTGTCTAAATGGTCACATGAGAGTTGAAACATGCCTAAAATTACTTCTAACCCTTAGGTATACCTTATGGGCTTTAGGAAACACTCTTAAACTACCCCTAGGTGTCAATTTAACCCCTTTTAAACCCCTCTGAAGTTAATTTTTGGGTCAAACTTAAGTTGACCACCCCAAAGATTCTCTTCCCAAGGCAATTATGGAATCACATTAAATTAATTGAAAAGGCTATGGCTAAACAACTCCCTCTAAGAGACAATTTAAAAAAAACAAAACATAAATCAACACATGTGTCAAGTGACACAATAAAAATACTTTTACAAAATTATACATGAAATCTTGTCTCTTGTTGGATTTACACAAATAAATAAATTCAATCTAACACACATGCAACATCCACTTTTACAAATAAAATACTATACAAACAGGGTGTTGTCTCTCCAAATAGACAAACCCTAGTTTTACGAACGTACATAGGTCTAGGTTTGGTTCTCCATAATATTTCCATGGTCACATGGATAATTTTCCTCCGCATCTCAATTACACATTAGTAATTTCAAATAACCTCATATAATATAAAACACATGAATAAGAATACACTTCAAATAGTCTACATACAATATACACTTAAACAAATCAATACACCTTATATCCAAACAAATCCACATAAGCAATTATCATAATTCTCATAATTTTGGTCCACACATAAAACATGCATCCTATTTCTATCATCATAGTAAAGTCCTGCAAATCCAATAATGACATATATCATCTCAAATTCATCCTATTCTAAAATCATGTAGAGTTCTATATCATAAAGCATATAAATGAAGTATCAACATATAGCAACATTATCCAAATCATGGAATCATATAAGTTCTAAATCCATAATGCATAAAAATAAAGTATCCATAATAGTCTCAACATAAAAATCACTGAAATGCTAGACTAAGTCGGGGTAGGGACTCACAGACAATTTATCCTTTACTTATTTCTTCATTTTAGTCAATTTATCCTTTACTTATTTCAGAGACACATTTTCTTTGACAAGGGTTCTGGATGAAGCAGCGATCCTACTGGATCTCCTGACCTTCTCAACTTCTTCTATTGTAACACCAACTTTCTTTAGGGATTCATCAATGACTTTTTGTACATTTTTATTCCTTTCCTTCTTGGTCTATTCCATGTGAATTTCCATAGACTTTTCCTAAGCAGTCCCAAATCTTCCTTGAGTTACATCAACTGGACTCTCTAGTAGATCTCTTACCAAGCCTTCCAACATGTCTGCAGAGACTTCATAACATAATGCCAGAATCCAATTGGTTCTTGGAACAAGAGCTTCCATAATGCACTTATCTATCATAATAAAAAAATGTGATATCTTTTTTGTACTTCTGCATAATAGACTTAGGGATTCTTTCCCTATTGTGTATCTTATATTGAAAAATAGAGAACAAAGAGATAAATGCAACATCTTGTGAAGTATTATCTTGAAACCTTCTCAAATGATAAAAAAAATTGATGCGCTATGGGATTGTCCAGAGCCTAAAATACCTTGTCTATACCAAGAATCTCTTGCATAAAGTAGAATAGAATGCATGCATATTTGAATGCATACTTCTTTTCTTTGCATTGTTTCAGATTCTCAAGGAATTGCACTTTTAGTAACTCACACATATCATAATCAACATTTTTCTCTACGATCTCATAATCCATGTTGATTGCTATGGCTAAAGTTGAGTTGTCTCGGTTGGTAAAGTAGACCTTATTACCAATCATCAAAGATGCATACTAAATGACAACATTCTTAATTTTACTTATAGAAAAAGTACACCCATCAAAGGTTGCCTTGGTCAATCTCTCAACTTTTTTCTTCGCAACATTAGGTGTTGAAAGACCCCCCAAGTCGTTCAATCCAATATCAACCTTCATCACATCCTTGGTAATCTAAAATAATTCTTCAAGCCATACAAATTCATCATGGAATTTACTCATTGCCATTATGACCCATTTGTCATCGAAGCAAAAATTAAGAAACACGGTTCCATGCATCCAATTTCTTGTTGACTAGGGTTTGAAATTTGGCTTAATTTCAAAGTTATCTCTTGCCAACTCATTTATCCATAAATTTTATAGTTTTCCATGGTTGTATTCTTCTATCTTTACATGATTGTATTCCCTAATGTCCTTTGTCGATAAAACTCCAAAGGGAATTCTTGAGAGCACACCCATCAGATAATTTTTAATTGATTTATTTAGGTATCTTTTGAAGCTTGGTTGAAATTGAGTGTTAATATCAATAACAATAGGAGTGGCCATTGATGTAGATGCTAAAAATAATAAATTCACAATAAAAATACCTTTCACAAATCATTGAGAAACCCTAACTCTTGAATTGCCTTTTTGCTCCTTTTGCTTTCTTTCGCTTCGAGTGTGAAAATAACTCAACAAATTCCTCTTTTTAACCTTTTCTTACTCACTTTCTCATAATAAATATAAAGAGAATATAGTACCACTACTACCTATTCACTCTGCTTGTGTCCATAGTGATGTTCTAGAATTTTACATTCTACCATAGTTCAATGTGTTCCACCAGAATCTTCACTATTATGCATGAACCAACATGTTGGAACTATAGCCTCGCATTCTTTGGTAGGGGAAAGATATTTCCTAATTTTCTCCCCCTGAGAAAAAGCCTCATGATCTTAATTGCTAAAACAAGTGTCTACACTAAACCTAGGTGCAACCTCGACTTCTTTCTTCCTCCAAATTTTCTTCATCTTAGCCTTCACATCTTCCTTATTGATTTTCTTTAATGAAACATTTGTTTTAGCTTCTCCAATTCTGCTATATCTTGCAATGTGTCCAGGCTTGTTGCAATTGTAGTATCTATCATTTCCTTGACCTTGCCTTGACCTACACTGATTAGCCTTATGCATGGGGGCTTCACTTAGTGAACTTGGGTTATATCACATGCGTTCATGGCATACTAAAGAATCCCCCCATTTTCAAAAAATATTGCCCCTACAACCCTTTTTTTCAACCCCCTCCCAATACACAACTTGAATTAAAATCCCAATATTTTCGCCAAACATTGCATATTTTTATAGCTCGAATTAAAAACCTCCCTATTTTCATTGATAGGCAATATATTGCACCCTCATTTTTGGGATATTAAACCCCCCAATATGAATGCACGTGATATGATATTTCCCTATTAGTGACACCCCCGTGGCCTTATGTTCAAACATTTTGCATGTATAGCAACGACCTTCAAAGTAACTATTTCTATTTTGATCTATTAAAGCATGAATTTCACATTGACTAGCTTTATGACCATAATTGTTACAAGTATAACATCTACCGAAGAAAGATTTAACATTTTGATTCATTCTACTCCTACATTGAAATTATTTATGACATAGTTTATTACAAATCAAACAATAGCCATTAAAAGAAATATTTCTTTTACTTGTTGCTCAACCATTGACTTACCTTTGTCATCCTTAGTAGACTTACCAGGTTTTTCTTTTTCTTGCAAAGGTGGTCCTTCTTTACTTTCTATCTTTCATTGTGATGTTTCACCAGTTCAAATCCTAATCCATTTTTGTTTTCTAGGGAGCTTTGCACAACTAACATCTTATCAAGCTTGTCTGAAATCATCTTAAGTTTGTCCTCTTGCTTCTTTGATTTCTCCAGATTTGATTTTAGAGTTGTGACTTTTTTTTCAAGCTTCTTGCATTGTTTTGATTTGAATTTAACCATCTTGTTTAAATACTCCTTAGTTATTTCATCTTCTTCACTTTTTGTCTTTAGATCTACAATAGTGCTATTTGCTTGCTTGAGTTCTTCACTATCTTCCTTATGTCTTTCTCTAAATTTTCTGATTTTCTCTTTTAATAATCTAATGCATTCATTTACCAACTGAATATTTTCTTTCAAGTCTCTATTTTCACTTTCTACATTCTTAAGGTCTTCAAGAGTAGTTATAATTTTTCCATTTACATCGAAGTATCTTTGTTGATCAATGGTAGATCTAGGTGTCATATGTTCAACTTTCTAGATCTCCTTCAAGTTATTAGACTCTTATAAAGGACCTTGCTCAAATACCAATTGTTTAGTATCCAAAATATTGAGAGGGGAGGGGTGAATTAGTATTCCCTTGAATCTATTAAAACTTATAATCAATTATCCACATAACGTAACTTAATTGCAGAATTGAAATGAACAATAAGCAAAACACAATACAACACATAATACTAGGATTTATATATCGAAAACCCAAGACATGAAAAACCATGAAGAGCATTAGCTCTCAATATTATGTAACCAGTTATGGAATACAAGGGTGACTCACTACCAGAGGGGCTCATTGTTGTAAGGTTGCTCACCACCAATGTTACAAAAAATTGAACTGTTAAGATTGCATTTATCATATTCATGAGATACAATTCCACTGAAGTACATAATCACTTTCACATTCACTATAGATCACCTAGTATGATCAAAAGATCATATCTCTATCCTTTGCAAAGCAACTATATTTATACTAAAACTAAGTCTTCTTCAAGTTAGCTCAATCGAAGGAAGGTTTAGACCAAAAATTCTTTACATGCTACTGCTCAATTGTTCTTACCATACTGAAGAAGTGAACCAAAGTAGAAAATAAATTCTCCATAATCCATGGAGCAGGTGAAAACACATAAACTATCATATAGCTGATGACTTCAAAGAAGACCATATCAAAACCTTCATAGTGCACTATGTTAGTATGCAGGGTATCATATTACTAGACCCATAACTATGCCACAACAAAAAAAATATCATCTAAAATATCAGACATTGATGTTATACCAAAAACAAAAAATGTTCTCAAAATATTATGGGAATATCCAACAGCCTGAAGCAATGCAGACCCAAAAATGATAATGTCAGACTCAAATGTATGCCAGAGCTCATCAAATTCATACCAGAGTATACCGAACTCATGTTACTGGATCACATAAACATGAGTGACATGTTGGATGTTTGGTGAGATTATTGTTAATGTGCTACAAATATGTGCTTTAACGATATTTGAGAGATGTGTTGTCATTGGTGTCGACATATTTCTCTGTCTATGGTAGTGTTGCAGTGAAGGTTAGTAAGTTGATTTTTCAGCATGTTGATGATTAAAGTTTGTGGATTAAAGGGTTTATAGAGGTTTGCGTATAGATGATTTAGTATAATTTTTAGAGGTCTGCATGAATATTTGAGCGAGTTATGTTTTTTGGTGTTGTGGATGGTTTTTTAGTTGTCAATTGTGCCAGAGTGCCAGTATTTTGATCTGCATTGCTTTGCATTGTAATATCCTGTTCTGTGGATTTGGAGGAACGTTTGGGATGTTCATGTGTGTCTTCGATTCAAGTGGTTCATGGTTTACTACTCTGCAAGTGATTTTTCCAGATTGACAATCATTGCAGTTAGTGTCCTAGAAGTTCGGTATAATAATGATGTGATTCTATTAAATTCAAATGTTGTGGATATTGTGGTAGAAATTCATGATTCTTGTGGATGTTTCTAGATCATGTGTCTTTTGTGTTGGTGGTCTGCATTGATCGTTCTGCATGTAATTCATGATTTTCTATGGTGTGATGGTGTTCTTAATTGTTTTAGTCAACCAAATGCTTGTAGTGTGTTATGGATGTTCGATGCATAATTATTAGAGGTATTTCGCATTCGAGGCATGTGATATGGGTCTGTGCTATGTCTTAGCTAACATGTATTGGTATGCATATGATTTTGTAGCATTTATGGTTATATTTTGTAATTAGGTGATGTGTTTTGAGCTGACCTTGTTGATCTTCTAAAGGTTGATGTCATTTATAAATATACGTAATATCTTTTATAATTGAGTGTGGTATGGAGAGGTGATGTGTATGGATAAGAATCAAATGTATGAGCGAATAATGTATTAACCTTTTGGAGGTAGAGGAGAGTGAAGAAGAAGTTGTGCTTAACCAAAACTGTAACCAGGGCATAGGAGATGCTATTCTTCAATTCATGATATTCTGGATGTGATTCAAATGTGTTTGTAAGATAGTTAGTTTTCCCTGGGTTGTAGCTTTTTCTTGTTTTTGAGCAGTGAGCTCTAGGCAATGTGCTTGAATGCATGTGCATTCCCCATTGTAATATTTCATATACTTCTAACATAGTATCATCATATTGTGGGTAGTTTCCCACCATGGTTTTTTCCTTGACCAAGTTTTCCACGTCAAAAATATTGGTGTTATGTATGTTCATGTTGTGCTATTGATTCATCCTTTCATTCTTAATAATTAGATCTAAGAATAAATTTGAATTGTATAAGTTTTGTGACAAATGATTCACCCCCCCTCTTAGTTGTCTACCTAAAATCAATCCTATTTCATCAATTGGTATCAAAGAGGGTTCCTCCAAAGAAACTTAACCTCTTGAGGTGATTCAAGATCGCATCTTATAAGAAGGATAGTTCAAGATTTGATGGAACTAACTAATCTCTTTGGAAGAGCTGCATGGAGTGTCATCTGAGATGCATTGGCAAATCTTACTAGACTATGACAAAGAAAAAGTATACTATTCCTGGAAATGGACCTTCAACTCGAGATGAGATAAAGGAAGTTGAATTCAATATTAGGGCTAAGGAAGCATTATTTAGTGCCTTGAAATATTCTGCGATAACTAATGTTATGGAATTGCAATCTGCTCGTGAGATCGGGAAGAAGTTGGAAACCTTGTATGAAGGAGATTGTTATGTGAAGATTGCAATGTTGTAGAGATTAAAGGGAAAGTATGAGATGATGAGGATGGGCGAAGATGAGAACATTACTTCTTTTATGTAGAAGGTGAATGAATTTGTGTGCAATATCAGATGTGCTCGTGGAAAGTTAGAAGAATCAAAGATTGTTGCTAAGGTGCTCAAGGTATTACTTGCATCCTAAAAATACAAAGTTGTTGCTATTGAGGAGATTCGGACCATGATTGATGTGAACATAGAAATGTTGATTAGTAAGCTATTAGCCTTTGAATTAAGTGAGTTTGGTGACTCCCTTCCTAAGGTATAATCTGCATTCAAATACACTATTTTTGAAAAAGATAAAAATAGATATGATCCGGGAGGAAGTTCTTTGAGGAGGATGTCAAGATATGAGAAAGAGAGAAAAAGAAGATTGATAACATGAGGAGCTTGATGTTAATCTGAGAAGATCAATTAATACTAAAAGGGGGGTTGAATCAATATTAACAACAATTCATAACTTAAACTTAAACTGATAAAACTTCACCAAATCAATCATAAACTAGTAATAAACTATTTACTAGTATTGATAATCATTGATATCCAATTGTCAAACTGATTTATCAGAAATGCTCATTAAGTGTTCATCAACATACATAAACTAAAAGTAAATCAAATCAACATATCAGAAACATTCACCACATGAACACCAGAATTTTCACTTAGAAACCCAAATAGGGATAAACCACAGTGGGAATTGGTACCCACAAAAATTGTGCACTCTTTTGGAATGAGCCCTGTTAGGAGCCTAGCCCGATTAGGAGCTTACAGTGATGCCCTGTTAGGAGCAGACCCTATTAGGAGTCACACAGTTAAGGGATTGATATGATGAGCCATGTTAGGAGATTTTCCCTATTAAAAGCAACCTCACAAGAGGATTTAAGTCTTAGATGTTGAGCTACCCGGTTAAGGGATTTTGTCTGCTACAACTGTTAGGGAAAAACAGATGAATGATCTAGAAATAACACTATCTTCTTACTTGTTCGGATCCAATTCAACTCCAATCTGCTACACTCTAGTAGATACACCACACTGGTTCAACTTCACACTCTTTTCTCAAATTACCGACACAACAAACATCAACTCTACTGACCTAAATAACCTTTACATCTTAGTCGATTACAAAACCCCAGATACATCAAAATTCAAATGAATTTACAATACAAATTATCATAGATCATTACAACAAATTTTAAGATAATAATAGTCATTGAATGATCGTAACTCATCACAGCAACTCGATGTGATAGGCAGTCAAACCCATAAAACACTTTTCTATGCTCTTCATTGTTTCTCAAGAAATTCCATCCTTAATCGCGCCAAAAAATCACCTTATCTTTTCACATGGGTTGTGCCACATCACCATCAAAATTTGAACATGATATAAATCACCGCAAACCATAAAACATCATCGATTAAAAGAATTTGTTATCGGTTCTAAAACCCTTCTTAAACCCTACAAAAAATACAACAGAAAACATAAACATGATTTTTGATAATCAAAGCATGATGCGGTTCCAACCAAATATATATTACAATGATACAAATACATGTTCCAAACCTCAACACTTTACTCATCACCAATCTCCAGAACCTATCAAAATATTTCCACGTCTACCAGTTAAGGTCTTAATTTTGAGTTCACTGTCTTCATTATTGTTAAGGCATTTATGGTAGACCAAAAGGACTTAGATGACAAAATAAACATGAAAAGCATAGTTTCCACATAGTTGGCCATCAATGACAACACAAATAAATGATTAAATTCATTAAGCCAATAATCTCAATCTCTTCATCACTATATTATTACCAATAGTCCTTTACTGGTTCATCAACATTCTCCATCAGCATCAATTATGCCAATCATGCCAACAATCTCCCCCTTTGGTATTAATGGGAACACCAACATATTCTACTATCAAATATAATCTTCTCTGATGCCTTCACTAGCTCTTCTTCTTCTGCACTTCATCTGTCGGTTGTACCTGCTTGAAATCCTCTCCTCCGGATCATATTACTTCTCCCCATTTCTCTTATAGTTCTTCTCCCCATTTGACAGCAATGCCAAAGGTGCAAATGCATCACCAGTCTTCATTCTTGTTTCCATTGTTGCCAAAATCTCTGCAAATTTCATCTAAGCTTCTCCCCCTGAGGAGTAGCTAGCATTTCATCAATCCACAATAAAAAATATTCATTAAGCCCACTAGATTGATGCATCTCCTGCATCTTAGTTTATCTTATATAGGGGTCTGACCCCTAATTTACCTCTAACGTACTCAATGGTTGACTTCAACAAAGGTTTAGTGAAGATGTCTGCTAACTACTCTTTGCTTGTCACATATTCCATTCTGACTTGCTTCTCTTGTACTCTCTCCCTCATAAAGTGATATTTCAATTCTATATGTTTTGTCCTTGCATGTAACACAAGATTTTTTGAAATATTAATAGTGCTAATATTGTCACAATAAATAATCACCGGTTCAGACACATCTTGCTTACAACCTTCCAACACATGTCTCATCTAGATTGCATGTGTACAATTCATAGATGCTACAACATATTCTACTTCAATTGTTTACTGTGATACAAATGTTTTCGTTTTATTGTCCAAGCAAACAATCTACCTCCAAGAAGAAAATCTCCACTGGTAGTCCTTTTCCTGTCGTCAACATTGCCTACCCAATCTACATCAATAAAAACTTTCAAAGAAAAGTCATCTTTATAAGGATACCATAAGCCATAATCCATTGTGCCTTTGAGATATCTAAATATCCTTTTCACCGCTACCAAGTGAGTCTCCTTGGGATCTTTTTGAAATCTAGAAACCAATCCAACAACATGTGCAATATCCGATCTATTGTGAACAATATAATGCAACTTACCAATCATTGACATGTCTTCCTTTTCATCTACAAAGGGTGAATCATCCTGTTTAGACAATTTACAACCTATCACCATCAGTGTACCAACTGGTTTGCAATCTTCCATGCCAAAAGTTTTGACTACTTCTTTTACATATTTAGTTTGACAGATAAATATTCCACCATCCAGTTGTTGGACCTACAACCCAATGAAAAATTTAATCTTACCAATAAGAGACATTCCAAATTCTCTTCATTTCCTCAACAAAACACATACGTAAATCATCATCACCATCAAAACTATATCATCATCAAAAATTTTTCTATCAACATTTTGTCTCCATCAGTCTTTAAATATATGTTATTTTTCTCACTGGTATGTTGGAATCCTATCTTGATCAAATGTGTATGCAATATTTCAAACCATGCTCTCAGTGCTTTCTTTAAACCATATAGAGCCTTCTGTAATTTGCAAATCATATTTTAATCTTCACTTAATGAAAATCCATTCGATTGTTCTATATATACTTCTTCTTCTAGGATACCATTCAGAAAAGTTGATTTAACATCCATCGGATATACCTTAAATCCTTTAAAAGAAGCAAAGTCAAGTAACATTCTTACACCTTCAAATTTTTCCATTGGTGCAAAGGTTTCACCATAGTCTTCTCCTTCTTCTTGTGCATAGCCTTTGCATAGAAGTTTTGCTTTATTCCTTACAACCTTGCCATCTTCATTTAACTTATTTTTAAAAACCCATTTTGTACCTATAACATTCTTGTCTTCCGGTCTGGGAACAAGTGTCCAGGTCTTATTTTTCTCTATTTGATCCAATTTTTGATTCATAGTATTAATCCCGTCATCATCCTTCAATGCTTCTCTTAATTTTTTCAGGCTCAATAGTAGAAATCAGACAAGAGTTTTCTCTGATTTTCCTTCTAGTCTGTACACCAACATTTTTATCTCCTATAATTTGGTCTTTTGAATAATTTAATCTGATGTACCTTGGCATTACTGGTTCTTGTGTTTTGGTTCTCTTAATTTATGAGAGAATTCATCAACCTTGACATTTACACTTTCAACTATCTTCTTAATTCTCTTGTTATAGAATTTGAATTCTTTACTCTTTGTAGTATCCAAGAAATATCCCTTCATCACATGACCGGTGATAGAAACAAGATCATATATCTTGAAGAATTTGATGGCGGTGTGGTAAGGTTTGGTAAAAACTCACCCTGCATGGTTAAAGGTAAAGGATGTATTTCATTGAATGGAAAAAGTAATGTAGATGATGTATTTTGGGTAGATAAATTAAAACATAACTTACTGAGTGTTGGACAATTAAATGATAAACAATATCTCCTTGAATTTAAGAGTGGAGTATGCAGGATCCTTGGAAGTAAAGGAGAGTTGATTGCTACTGGAAAGAAGACTAGAGGTAATATTTTTCATCTAAATACTAATGTGAATAGTTGTTTGGTGGCTAAGATTGAAGATAATTATTATGGCACAAGAGGTTTTGTCATGTAAACTTTGACAATTTGATAAAGGTTAGCAAATCAAGTATTGTGAGAGGTATGTCCCAGCTTGTGTAACTGGACAATGAATTGTGTAAGGACTGTCAGATGGGTAAGATGAATTTTATATCTTTTAAGAGTAAAACTTTTTCTTCAGAGCATATCCTTGATTTAGTTCATACTGATCTATGTGGTCCTATGAGGACTAGAAGTTGTTATGGTGATAAGTATTTTATCATTTTTACTGATGATTTATCAAAAATGATATGGGTAACTTTTCTGAGAGAAAAGTTTGAGGATTTTAGTAAATTCAAGGCATTTAAAGATTTAGTTGAAAAGGAAACTGGGAGGAGTTTGAAATGTATGAGATCTGATAGGGAAGGGGAGTTCACTTCTGATGAGCTTGTGAAGTTTTGTGATAAACAGGGAATTAAGAGGCAAATGTTAGCACCCAGAACTCCACAACAAAATAGAATTGTTGAGAGAAGGAACAAGAAAATTGTGGAAGTTGCTAGAAAAATGTCGATACAAGATGCAATACCTAAAATGTTTCGGAGGGAAGGACATAGTACAACTGTTTATACTTTAAACCGGGTACTTGTTAAGAAAGGTAATGATAAAACACCTTACGAACTTTGGAATGGTAAGATTCATAATGTCTGCTACTTTAAAATTTTTGGGAGTAAATGTTTTAATTGAGTTGATGTGGATGTTCTGGTGGTAATTCATGATTCTTATAGATGTTTCTAGATCATGTGCCTTTTGTGTTGGTGGTCTGCATTGATCCTTGTGTACATAATTGATGATTTTACATGGTGTGATTGTTTTCTTCATTGTTTTGGTCGACCAGATGCTTGTAGCGAGTCATGGATGTTTGATGCATAATTATTAGAGTTCTTTAGCATTTGAGGCATGTGATATGGGTTTGTGCTATCTCTTAGCCAACATTTATTGGTATGCATATGATTTTGTAGTATTTATGGTTATATTTTGTAATTAGGTGATGTGTTTTGAGCTAACCTTGTTGATCTTCTCAAGGTTGATGTCCTTTATAAATATACTTAATATATTTTTTAATTGAGTGTGGTATGGGTAGGTGATGTGTATGGATGAGAATAAAATGTATGAGTGAATACTGTATTAATCTTTTGGAGGTAGAGGACAGTGAAGAAGAAGTTGTGCCTAAACAAAACTGTAACAAGGGCTTAGGAGATGCTATTCTTTAGTTCAAGATTTTTCAGATGTGATTCAAATGTGTTTGTAGGATAGTGAGTCTTTCTTGGGTTGTAGCCCTTTCTTGTTTTTGAGTAGTGAGCTCTAGATAGTGTTCCAGAATGCATGTGCATTCCCCATTGTCATATTTCATATACTTCTAATAGAGTATCATCATATTGTGGGTAGGTTCCCACCATGGTTTTTTCCTTGATCAATTTTTCCACATCAAAAATATTTGTGTCATGTGTGTTCATGTTGTGTTATTGATATTCATCCTTTCATGATTAATAATCAGATCTAAGAATAAATTTGAATTGTATAAGTTTTTATGACAACTGATTCACCCCCCTCTCAGTTGTCTACCCAAAATCAATCCTATTTCATCAATTGGTATCAAAGCAGGTTCCTCCAAAGAAGCATAAAAGAGACAATAGAATGACAAGAACAAACTGTATTCTCATCAATATACAAAATGATCAACTGGATTAACCAATACAATGAATAGAGGCCTACTTATATAGGCAAGGCCATATGGATGTATGAGCACACAAATATGACATGTGGCTCAATGAGAAACAAGGGTAGGTAGGAGAAATAATATAATATTCCACAAGAGGTGGATGGCCCACCGAATGTGGAGTGTAAAAGCAAAATAAGACCACAAAAGGTGGAATTTCTCCTACAAGCTCTATCCCTAAGTGCACACTTCCCTAAGTGTCTCAATTCCAAATTACGATGAGATGCATTATCCTAAGTTAACTTAAGTAATTGTAATAATATCCAAAATGAATATTTATTTACACCAACACCCCCCCTTAAGTGCAACTTAGGGGAATGAAGACTCAAGTCAACAATGCAAGATGGGTCCCGGCTACTAGGCCATGATAGGTACCCATGTACAACATGCAAATGCAAGCAAAACAATGCAATGTAATCTCTCACAAATGGAGAAAGGGAGAAAACCCAGTGGGAAAAAACTCCCCCCCAAAAGAGAGATGAATGTACAAAAGACTCTCAAAGAAGAAGGACAAAACCTCAAAGAGGAAAAAGTCCCCCTCATAAGAGAGGAAGGAGAAGTCAACTAACCCCCCCTAATGACACATCCCGCACCCCCAAGAGAGCTCACAACTGCTGGAACTTACTCTCGATGAAAGGTTTGGTGAATATGTTAGCAACCTACTCTGTTGTAGGACACTACTACAAATCAATGACCTGCTCCTGGATGAGCTCTTGGATATAGTGCATATGAATCTTGATGTGTTTGGTCCGCTGGTGCTGGACCAGGTTCTTCGAGATCGCAATGGCACTCTGATTGTCACAATGTAGAACTGTCGGCCGTGGAGTGGTGAAACCAAACTCTATGAGAATCTGCTGGAGCCAAATGGTCTCAGTCGCTACATTAACAACGCCTCGATACTCAGCCTCAGTCGAAGGGAGAGCAATAGCATGTTGCTTCTTGCTCTGCTAACAAATGGGGCTCGAACCAAGGTGAAAACTGTAACCAGAAGTAGACTTATGATCAACTAGATCACCAGCCCAATCGGAGTCTGTGTAACCAACCAAGCGAAGTCCTGTGCCTGCTGCATAGCGAATCCCATAGTGATGTGTACCCTAGATGTAATGTAGAATGCATTTGGCGGCTTTCCAATGAAGCTCATGTGGTTCCTGCATGAAGCGGGAAACCATGCCAGTTGCAAATGAAATATCAGAGCGTGTATGAGTCAAGTAGATGAGACTACCCACAAGCTAATGATACAAAGTGGCATCAACTGGTGGAGAAGAACACTGAGCCTCAAGCTTGACTCCTGAAAGAAAGGGAGTCAGGGCAGGCTTACAATTAGCCATATGAAAGCGTGCAAGTAGATCAAGAGCATACTTGGGCTGCGATAGTGTGATCCCAGAAGGTGACTGTGAAATCTCTATCCTGAGAAAGTAGTGCAAAAGACCCAAGTCAGTCATAGCAAATCTGTCATGCAAAGCAAATTTGACCCTGCTAATGATGGATGAAGTACTCCCTGTAATGATCAAGTCATCAACATAGAGCACAAGTATCAAGTGAGAGTCACCCTATCGCAAAATGTAAACATTTGGATCGGAATGACACCTGGTGAACCTGATGGAGAGAAGAAAGGAATCCATCTTGGCGTACCAAGCCCTGGGGGCCTACTTAAGGCCATAGAGAGATTTTCTTAGTCTGCAAACCAAGGAAGTATCCTGGATGAAACCCTGTGGCTGCTCCATATAAATCTCCTCATCAAGATCACCATGAAGAAAAGCACTCTTCACATCCATCTGATGTACAGCCCAACCATGAGCTGCAGCAATAGCAAGTGTCAAACGAATGGAGTTCATCTTGGCTACGGGTGCAAAGGTCTCAGTATATTCAACACCTGCAACCTGCGAGAAACCTTTGGCAACAAGTCGAGCCTTATACTTATCCACACTACCATCTACTGCAAACTTGGTCCGATAGATCCACTTACATCGAACCATATTTCTCCCCTTAGGGAGATGAACTAAATCCCATGTGTTGTTCCTCATCAAGGAACTATACTCTTTCTCCATAGCTTGGTCCCACTCAGGAACCCCTAATGCTTCCCTAAATGTCTATGGATCGGAAGTGGTAGCAATGAATGCATGTGGAAGATCCTAATGTTGTGATCGAGTTCTCTATGTATTTGAAGGATCCCCAACAAGAGAACCCGCGGACTCAAGTGTCTGTCGAGCCCAACGAGGTCTAGGTGGAAGTGGAGAATGAGGCTCCTCAACTGCAAGTGGACCCTGCGGAGGTGTAACCCTGCGAGTCGGAGTTGAGGGAGTCTCATCATCTGAATCACTAACATCACTATCCACAATGGAGGAAGGTGGAGGAGGTAGAGAAGCTAAGCTAGGAGAGATTTCCTCAAAGTGAACACTCCTCTCAATGAATACCTCATGTGTCTCTAGATCCATCAATCTGTATGCCTTAACACCCTCAGGATATCCAACAAATATGCAAGGTCGACTCTGAGGTTCCAATGCCTTGCGTTTCTATGGAGGTATGTGAGCCCATGCTGGACACCCAAAGACTCTGAAATGTCTCACAATCGGTTTCCTACCAGCCCAAGCTTCAAAAGGAGTAATACCTTTCAAAGCTTTGTGAGGAACCTGATTCTGGATGTGTGTGGCACAACTGATAGCCTCTGCCCAAAAGGCGGGATCAAGAGAACGTACATGTATCATACAGCTAGCCATTTCTTTGAGAGTTCTATTCTTGCGTTCTGCAACCCCATTCTGCTATGGAGTGTATGCAACAGAATGCTGAAGATCAATCCCCTCAAATGTACAAAAATCCTCAAGTCTTTTGTTCACATATTCCCTTCCATTATCTGTGCGTAGAATCTTGACCACTTTCCCTAATTGCTTCTCCACACGAGTCTTGAAGTCCTGAAATCTGTCAAATACTTCACTCTTATGAATGAGAAAGTAGACCCAAGTGAAGCGGGAGTAGTCATCAATGAAGGTAAGAACATAGCGGGCCTTATTGAATGAAGGTGCTGGAAATGGACCTTCTACATCATTGTGAACAAGTTGAAGAACTTCCAAAGCTCTCCAAGTTTTCTCTTTATCAAACTTCTCTTCAGGATACTTGCCCATGGAACAACCTGAACATACACCCTCTGAAAAACTGATTCGAGGTAGACCTGTGACCATGTCTTTAGTGCTTAGCTGCTGAAGATAGCGGTAGTTGAGGTGACCATACCGCTCATGCCATAGCTTACTTTCTGAATTTGAATGAGTAAGCAAGGCTCTAGAAGGTGAACTTGGCACAAAGTGGGAGAATGAATAAAGCCTTGAGTTTTCATTGACTTAGCCCACTGCTACCAAGGCATCATCATCAAGTTCCTTTACCACAACTGAATCTGGTGTAAACTCAACCTTTTTCCCATTTCCATAGTGAGTGATTTGGTAGATGGAGAGAAGGTTGGTAGACAAGTTAGGAACATAGAGAACATTCTCAAATGTTCCATCATCCATGTCAACTGAACCTTTCCCTTCAACCTCTACTTGTGTGTCATCACCTATGTAAATGTGAGGTACCTTGGACGACTCCAATGAAGAAAACTACTCCTTTGTAGAACCCATGTGATATGAGGCACCCGAGTCAAGTATCCATTGCTGTGAAGAACCTGTTGTAGCCACAAATGCTTGCCCTTTTCCCTTAGACTGTGAGGAAGAGGAAGGAGTTGAATCCTTCTTTGTGTAGGCGGATGGCAAGTTGATGTTGTTTTTCTTGAGAAGATTGGTTAACTCATCAACTTGCTTTGCGTGGCATCGATGCTCATCATGACCATACTTTTTGCAATATGCACAAGTTGGTTTATCCTTCTTAGGTGGTGTCCCCTTCTTGGAAGAGGATGAAAAATCACCTTGTGATGGAGAGGATGATTGTCCCTTTTCCTGGTGTGGCTTAGACTTGGATTGCTTCTTCTTCTTGTTGGAATCTCTGCCTTGACTTCCTTGATTTCCTTGATTTGCTACCAAAGCCTTGGACTTTGAAGACTTGAGAAACCCCATGTTCAACAACTTAGATTGTTCCAATATTAACATTTCGGTGAAAGCATCAAATGAAGGCATAACATAAGAACTCCCCACTGTCAAACGATGAGTTTGGAAGCTGGATACAAATGCTGCATATTCTGGTGCAAGCTTGTCCAACAAGTTGAATATCAATTGAGCATCCTTCTTGTCAATTCCACAATCCTTTAGCTTTGCTCTTAGCTCATTTGCTTTGGTTACATAATATTGGATTGTATCAAAACTCTTGGGATCTAAGTTGGTGAGCTCATTGTCAATCTGATAGCCTCTGATTTCATCAACTTGTCCATACAATATTTGAAACATATCCCAAGCCTCTTTAATTGTTTTACACTTCTCAATGTGGAAAATGAGGTTATCTAATACATACTTGTGTAAGGTTCCAAGAGCCATGCAATTCTTTGTGAGCCATTCTAATTGAGCATTTGGATCAGCCTTAGGATTAGGTGGTGCTGTTATTGTTCTATCTATGTAGTGTGTGAGACCCTTTTCCATTAGTTTACTCCATACTTTAATTTTCCATGATGCATAATTATGTGGAGTTAATGGTGGAAACTTATTACGACTCATTGCAACAAGAATGGAAAGAGCACAAAGAGAGGCACAATCACACAAGACACCCCCCCCCAAATGTGATGATTTGGCACTTTATAAGTAGTGCATATACAATGGGCCACTTGCAAAAAATGGCAAAGTGGACTTCTGATTTACAATTTTACAACTGCCTCAATAAGGCCAAAAGAGTCTCAAACTGATAATGCAAGAGATCTAACTAAGATCCAAGCAATTTACAAGTACCTAATTGGCCAAATAAGACCAATATCTGAAAGTACAATTTTTACTCAAAATCTCTGAAATCTGATCATAGATTCTGAAAGTAGATGAAAAAATAAGCACTTTAAAAAAAAAACCGCACCTGAAAAGGAGGTCGTATGAGCTCAAACGAGTCCTTTGAAGTTGCAGAATTGAGGATTGGACAGGTATAGCTGAGAGAATCTGAAAATTCCGAAAATCTTGTGCACCAAAATCTGAAAATAACCACACCACTATGAAGATCACGAAATTTTAGCCCATTTCAAAAAAAATTGCACAAAAAAAGGAGCAAAAATGAGCAAGATATGGCCTTCCAAAGTTGGACTGCAAAACTGAAAAGCCCAATGGAGAGGGGTCAAAATAATTTCAAAAAGTGCTGATGTGGCACTGATGTCAGCAAGTCACTATGTTAAATTTGATGGCCGTATGACCGTCACAAAACTTCGCCTCCCTGCTGACTGGGCGTTCGTACTATATGGACGACTGACTGTACAAGTGACTGTGTAGACCGTACGGATGACGTGGCACTGTACGGATGACTGCGTGGCTCTATGACTGCACAGTATGAACTGTACGGATCTGACGTGGTGAAGCAGTCGATGTGGCGTACGGAGGGTTGTTTAAGAGCCACGTGGCGGGGTCGGGTGCTGACTGGATGTCAGCATGGTGCTGCCGGAAGTCTTTGGCCGGTGACGACCAGAAGCAGGGAGGACGGGAGCTGTCGGAGCCGGCGGCGTGCAGAGCAGGTGGGGGAAACCAAAGCGGTGGCACAACGTTCGAAGCGGCTTTGCTAGCATTGGTTGCGTCAGGCACGGCGGCCCTGCGACTGCTCGAAGGTACGGTGGCCCTGCGAAACCTGCAACACGCAGGTGCTATGTACGAGGGGGTCTTCGGACCCCCAAAAAGATTTTTTTTATTTTTATTTTTATTTTTTTGCGAAATTTTTTGAAATTTTTTTTTTTGTAAATTTTTTTTCGAAATCCATACAAAAATAGCGAAAATGGGGAAAAAAAATTTCTCACCAAAATAGGTTGACTTTATAGTCGAAATTTATGGAAACGGCCTCCCGGATTCAACGGTGATGTCCAAATTGTTGTATGATGCCCCCAAAAAATGAAGATCCCCAAATCCAAAAATGGAAGCCTTCCACGATGTCTCCAAAAATCGATCAATGAAGCCCCAATAGCTCTGATACCATGTTGGATTTTGCCAAGATCAAGGGCACAATGAAAAGCATAAAAGAGACAATAGAATGACAAGAACAAACTGTATTCTCATCAATATACAAAATGATCAACTGGATTAACCAATACAATGAATAGAGGCCTGCTTATATAGGCAAGGC
The DNA here is from genome assembly GCF_030272615.1 of Cryptomeria japonica. Classification (NCBI taxonomy): domain Eukaryota; kingdom Viridiplantae; phylum Streptophyta; class Pinopsida; order Cupressales; family Cupressaceae; genus Cryptomeria; species Cryptomeria japonica. Next base: position 215,687,572 of record NC_081410.1, on the reverse strand, counting down.
CATATGGATGTATGAGCACACAAATATGACATGTGGCTCAATGAGAAACAAGGGTAGGTAAGAAATACTAAGGGTAGGTAGGAGAAATAATATAATATTCCACAAGAGGTGGATGACCCACCGAATGTGGAGTGTAACAGCAAAATAAGACCACAAAAGGTGGAATTTCTCCTACAAGCTCTATCCCTAAGTGCACACTTCCCTAAGTGTCTCAATTCCAAATTACGATGAGATGCATTATCCTAAGTTAACTTAAGTAAGTGTAATTAAAATATCCAAAATGAATATTTATTTACACCAACAGAGATAAAGGAATTTGATTTAAATATTAGGGCTAAGGAATCATTGTTGAGTTCCTTGACAGATTCTGAGATGACTAATATGGAATTACAATCTGCTCATGAGATCGGGAAGAAGTTGGAAACCTTGTATGAAGGAGATAGTTATGTGAAGATTGCAAAGTTGCAGAGCTTAAAGGGAAAGTATGAGATGATGAGGATGGAAAAATATGAGGACATTACTTCTTTTATGCATAAGGTGAATGAACTTGTGTGCAATATCAGATGTGTTGGTGGAAAGTTAGAAGAATCAAAGATTGTTGCTAAGGTGCTCAGGCTATTACCTGCATCCTACAAACACAAAGTTGCTTCTATTGAGGAGATTTGGACTATGACTGATGTGACTAGAGACATGTTCTTTGGTAAGCTATCAGCCTTTGAATTAAGTGAGTTTGGTGACTCCCTTCCTAAGGTATAATCTATATTCAAAGACACTATTTTCAAAAAAATATAAAAAGAGATATGATCCAGGAGAAAGTTCTTCAAGGAGAATGTCAAGATATGAGAAAGAGATAGAAAAAGAAGATCGATAACATCAGGAGCTTCATGTTAATTTGAGAGGATCTGGTTAATACTGAGAAGGGGGGTGAATCAGTATTAAAAACAATTCATAACTTAAACTTAAACTGATAAAACTTCACCAAATCAATCACAAACCAGTTATAAACTATTTACCAGTGTCGATAATCATTGATATCCAACTGTCAAACTGATTTACCAGAACTACTCATTAAGTGTTCATCAACATGCATACACTGAAAGTAAATCAAATCAACACATCAGAAACATTCACCACATGAACATCAAAATTTTCACGTGGAAACCCAAATAGGGAAAAACCACGGTGGAAATTAGTACCCACAAAAATTGTGCACTCTTTCGGAATGCACCCTTTTAGGAGCCTAGCTTGGATAGGAACTTACAATGATGTCGTGTTAGGAGAAGACCCTATTAGGAGTCACATGGTTAAGGGATTGCTATGATGAGCCTGTTAGGATCTTTTCCCTATTAGAAGGAACCTCGCAAGAGGATTTAAGACTTAGATGTTGAGCTACCCGGTTAAGGGAATTTGTCTACTGCAACTTTTAGGGAACAACTGATGAATGGTCTGGAAATAGCACTAACTACTTACTTATTCAGATCCAATTTAGCTCCAATCTGCTACACTCTGGCAGATATAGCACACTAGTTTGTCTTCACACTCCTTTCTCAAATTACCAACACAACAAACATCATCTCTACCGACCTAAATAACCCTTACATCTTAGTCAACTACAAAACCCTAGATACAACAAAATTCAAATGAATTTACAATACAAATCATAATAGATGATCATAGATCATTACAACAAATTTCACTACAATATCAGTCATTGAATGATCGTAACTCATCAGAGCAACTCTATCTTATAGGCAGTCAAACCCATAAAACACTCTTTTATGCTCTTCGTTGTTTCCCAGGAAATTCCATCCTTAATAGCACCAAAATATTACATTATCTTTTCACACGGGTTGTGTCATGTCACCATTAACATTTGAGCATGATATATCATCGTCAAACCATAAAAATCACTGGTTAAAATAATTTGTTACCGGTTCTAAAACCCTTCTTAAACCCTACAAAAAATACAACAGAAAACATAAACATGATTTTCGATAATCAAAGCATGATGCGGTTCTGGTCAAAGATGTATTACAATGATACAAATTCATGTTCCAAACCTCAACACTTTACTCATCACCAATCTCTAGAACCAATGAAAACATTTCCACATTTACCAGATAAGGTCCTAATTCCCAATTCACTGTCTTCATTACCATTAAGGCATTTTCGATAGACCAAAAAGACTTAGATGACAAAATAAACATGAAAAACATAGTTGCCACATAGTTTTTGATCAATGACAACACAAATAAATGATCAAAGTCATTAAGCCAATAATCTCAATCTCTTCATCACTATATCATTACCAACAGTCCTTCACTGATTCATCAACATTCTCCATCAGCATCAGTTATGACAATCATGCAAAAATTCTCCCCCTTTGGCATTGGTGGGAACACCAACATATTCCATTGTTAACTATAATATTCTCTGATTCCTTCTATTGGGACTCATTAAAATTGAGTCAATTTTTAAGGCCCAATTCAAATTTTTGCTTTGCATTTCCAAATGAGTCAGTTTGAATGGCCTAGTTAGAGAGAGGGCAAAATGGAGCCAGTTGATTTTCAGAGGGTAAGGTTCAGGAAACATGTCCTACACCTTTCATTTGGCCTATTCAATGATGTGCAACTTTCAGAATTCAGTTTGGATAAGTTTACCAGGTACCCATTTCGAGGGGTGAGCTGAAAGTGCATTTTAGGCACAAATGCAGATTTTATTGAGTAGCCTACTTTGGGTGTTTACACATTTTGCCCTGTTGATCGTCATGAAGAATTTAAAAATGGATTGAATTTTATGAATAAATGTGAGTTATCTTGAAAAATTTCAAGTTCTTATGAATCCATTTGCTCAGTTTTCAAAGCTCGAACTGTTTGCAGTTTGAATGTTTTGACAAGTCCCTGTTTCGCATAAGTGTAAAAGTTGCCTCAGTGAGTGTTATGCCAGAATGTTTGTTCCGGGCTATTGTTGGTATAAATTATGAGCCATGTTTCAAGTTTCAAGCCTCTACCAATCCATTGGATCGGTTTTCAAAAGGGTCTATTTAGCCATCTTTTTTCAGTTATCCATACTTTTGTTGCCGCATCAGTTAAAGTAGCCATTTTCATGAGTGAACCATTTTCACCCAGTCTGACTTTTGGTCAAACTAAGAATTAAAAGATTTAACATGTACTTTAAGGTACCTATGTTTCAAATTTGAGGGTCTATGAAGGTGGTTTGGTATTTTTGAGAAAGGCATCATGTGTTGCCAGAACATTGACTTCATCAGGTCCGCAGTGTTGACAAAGCCAGTTGGTCATTTTTGGCAATGAATATCTCTTTGCTCAGGATTTGTTTTGAGAAACCGCTTGGAAGAGTTCATCCATGTATATCAGAGTACACGCCTATCAGGTGGCGAGGTCCAAAAAGGTGTTTTGACTGGCTTGAAAAATACGTCTTCGCGATTAAATGCGAAAATGTGGCGCAAGTGCCTGAAAGTTGCAAAACTCAATCTGGTGATCCGAAAATGGTGCCGATCATTTCCAAAGGTAAGTTTAAGGTTCCTATGGTATTTCAAAGATCAGTTGCATGAAAATGAAATTTTTTTTAATCGGACCCACTTTAGGGCCCGACCTAGCTCATGCCCATGCATTAAATTTTATGGTGAAATGTTCTTATTCCATGGCAGGCATGTCAATACTGGCTCGATTGCAATTCACCAATTGGACAGTGAAAGAGAAAAGAGACTGCAACACCAAATGCAAATTTGAATGAGGAAAATTAGAGGTTTTTAACATCAAGGATGCTGCTGGAGGCTCATTCAGGATGAGCGACCAAATATTTTATTGTAAATTTGAATGAGAGCTATGTGGGGATCCATTGTTGTGGGTTGAAAAGGGACTATATGACAAAAAAATGCAATTGACTAGTGTAAAGCCTCCTTCACGTGACTTTGCCAGCATCCATGTGAAGCATTGAAGTTAGCAGCAGCAGAACACTTCAAGCAAATGAAATGTAGCAGAAAATTAGCAAAGCAAATGAAACAAACTGCTGATACCTACTCTTCCCTCACATGCCCTCCTTTCTCTCCTCCCTGTTGGACATGGTGTGTCTAAAGGAGCTGGTAGAAGCAAATAAATCATAGCCAAAGACCTCTCTCATGTGTTGGTAAAGGGGCAGCGATTAAAACATGGAGAAAATGCAATAATTAGGCATTGATTAAAGCAAGTGATGATATGAAACTGCTATGGCAATTGAATAAAGGTTTTAAAGTCTAAATGATCACTGTGAATTTGTTTTGTATATTGAGCTGCCTCCTTTGAAAGTAGGAGATCATAGCAAAAGACAGGCGTAGTTTGCAACCTGTTCATGTTGATGTCTTGTGAGATTGTAAATGCCACAAAAGTTGAATAAAGAAAAGAAACCATAGGTGTTGAGTTTGCTTTTATATGGGTGAAGAAAGAATTTGTTGCTATGTGAGATGGATGTCACTGTCTATAGGATCGCTGCAAAGAAGAAGTGTAGATCCTACCATTTAGAAAATAAACCGCTGTTGCAACTCATGGCTGAAGTTGTTCACTGTCGCTATCAAAGGAGAGTTAAAAGTGACTACAGAAAATTCAAGATGAAGTCATAGCTTCTAAACGTTGTAGCTGTTGTATGAGGAAATAAAACTCAGAAGAAGATAATTCATTATGTTTTTATGTTTGCAGTTGTTCACAAAGATCAAAATTGTTGTTGTAGGAAACTGCCTATAAGTCTGAAAAACTTATAAGAGATTGGTGCTCTATTTGACAAGAGAAGCTATCCAATATAATTTTTGTGTGGAGATAGCTGTAAGGGGATTGTAGTCCACAAATCAAAGTAGCAGTCAAAAATTCCATTAAAACTCAGAGAAGAAGCCTTCAACATGCAGTTCCAGGCTAAAAGGAAATATCCCACATTGGCTGGGCGGGCAAAGTTTTTAATATTTGAAGCTAAGGCCACACACTAACATAGTGTCAAAGCCTCAAGGCTTTTGATGCAAGGTGCTATGGGCACCCAAGCCAGACACCACGCATATGGGTGCAGATCCCAAGGCGACCGAGGAGGCTGACTGAGTGGTAACCAGGTGAACTCCACATAGGCATGGTTCCTGAGGTGGGTAAAATTTTGCAAAGAAGGAGCGGGTTAACGAGTGAGCAAGTTGCAGGAGATCGACGACCAGCGTGACTTCGTGAAGGAGAGATGCAAGCGCGTTAAGCCTTGTGAAATGGCGAAAAACCCAGGCAGATCACGAAGGGGTTAAAGAGCATGCAAGTTTTACAGAGATCGATGGCTCGGGTGACTTCGTGACCTAAAGATGCTCGAAGGTTAGCCATTGTGAAATGGCAAAAGCCAGGTGGCAGGTCCAGTTGGCGGTCCAGTAGGCGGGTCCCATCCCAGTGGTGCATAGGTGGCGGTGACGTGGCATATAGTTGGCATTCAGGTGGCCGACACATGGCAGATGGATGAGGTGTCATTCAAGGTGGCACCCAGTGGACCCTACGAACAATCAGAGGTTGCCATGTGGCAGGGTGCTAGGGTATAATCAGGCCAAAAAATCAAAGTTAAAATCAAGTTATATATATAGTTTCAACTATATTAAAAATTCAAAAATTTAAATGATTGGAGGCACATGAGTGATTAATTCTCTCAGAGGCTTATTTTTGGCCAAAATATGAAGTATTATATATTGCTGGAAAGCTCTTGAGATGAGGAATGTAGTTATGGAGTTAGTTTCAACAGATATGGGATATTTCGAGAGAATATTCCATAGGAATGAAAAAGATATTTTTGTAGTTAGGGACAAAGGAGACACTTGGAAATTTCGGTTGCAGACCTAATCTTTTCCCTCTTCCTTCTTATTACAATTTTCTTCTCATTGTAACGGTTCCAGAATTTTGGAGGAAGTGCTCCACTTTTCATGGCTTCCATTTCAGAACTTCTTGACCCAAATTTGTATAATTCTATGGATCTTTTCATGGTATAGAGGTTACATTGCAGGATGACAGATTATTTTCTAGTTGCAGGTCTTACTTGTGTCAGGCCTGAGTAAATTTCCCATGATATTGTCTCTGTGCATATATTTCATTGTTATGAATTTAATCCTCAAAGAGGCTTATAATTTGTCATCTCAAGGAGATTGTATGATTGTTTGTAGGCATTCTTTAGTGAAGAGTTTAAATTCTATAATCAGTCATAAACAATGGAATGTGTCCCAGATCTGATAATTTTGTGAATGGATTGAGTAATGCATTAGTATAAGGTATTAATGCAGGGATATCTTGTAAGGAAAAACAAATTTGCAGCTGTGATTGGCATTTTGTAGTTTTGTGTGTGACTTTGTTGCCCAATGAACAAGGCACTGGTCTTTGACAGATTTGGGGATGGTTTCAAATATACATTTTAAAAAGAAAATCTATTTCCCTTTATGTTTAGGGGTTGTGTTATTTCATTCCAAGCTCTTTTTCATTTGTGGTTTATATAGATATAGCCAATCTATAAGGTGTTTCTAAATTTGGTGAGTTTGTGGAATGATCTATCTACATATTGTTGATGCAGTTATGTGTCTGTAATCATTGTATTTAATGCATCAAAAGGGTGTCCCCCTAGGTCTAGCAGAACCTGAAGTATAGGAGGATCAATTAGGGTCCTATGTTATGTTGTCCAAGCCCTAATGTGTTTCATAGACTGGAATTGGCCATTTCATAGAGGGATTGAAGGTGTTCTTGGGTTAACCAGATTTGGTGAACAACACCTTCAATCGCTCTTCTTCTACCGCACTTCATCTACCGATTGCACCTGCTCGAAATCTTCTCCTCCGAATCATATTACTTCTCCCCTTTCTCTTACAATTCTTCTCCGCCTTTGACAACTATGCCAAAGGTGCAAATGCATCACTGGTCTTCATTCTTGTTGTTGTTGTCTCCGACATCTCTGCAAATTTCATCTAAGCTTCTCCCGCTGCGGAATAGTTAGCATTTCCTCAATCCACAGTGAAAAATATTCATTAAGCCCACTGGATTGATACATCTCCTGCATCTTAGTTTATCTTATGTAGGGTTGTGACCCCTAATTTACCTCTGAGGTACTCAAAGGTTTAGTGAAGATGTCTGCTAATTGCTCTTTACTTGCCACATATTCCATTTTGACTTCTTTCTCTTGTACTCTCTCCCTCAAAAAGTGATATTTCAATTCTATATGTTTTGTCCTTGCATGCAACATGAGATTGTTTGAAATATTAATAGCACTAGTATTGTCACAATAAATAACCACCAGTTTAGACATATCTTTCTTAAAACCTTCCAACACATGTCTCATCTAAATTGTCTGTGTACAATTCATAGATGCTGCAACATATTCTACTTCAGTTGTTGACTGTGATACACATGTTTTCTTTTTAGTGTCCAAGCAACCAATCTACCTCCAGGAAGAAAATCTCCACCGGTAGTGCTTTTTCGGTCATCAACATTGCTTGCCCAATCTGCATCAGTAAACACTTTCAAAGAAAATTCATCTTTAGAAGGATACCATAAGCCATAATCCATTGTGCCTTTCAGATATCTGAATATCCTTTTCACTGCTACCAAGTGAGTCTCCTTGGGATATATCTGAAATCTAGCAACCAATCCAACAACATGTGCAATATCCAATCTATTGTGAACAACATAATGCAACTTACCAATCATGGACATGCATTTCTTTTCATCTACAAAGGGTGAATCATCATGTTTAGACAATTTACAACCTATCACCATTGGTGTACCAACTGCTTTGCAATCTTCCATGCCAAAAGTTTTGAATATTTCTTTTACATATTTAGTCTGACAGATAAATATTCCACCATCCAGTTGTTGGACCTGCAACCCAATGAAAAATTTAATCTCACCAATAAGAGATATTTCAAATTCTTTCTTCATTTCCTCAACAAAACCCATACATAAATCATCATCACCACCAAAATTATATCATCAACAAAAATTTTTGCTATCAACATTTTGTCTCCATTAGTCTTTAAACATATGTTACTATCCTCACTGGTACGTTGAAATCCTATCTTGATCAAATGTGTATGTAATATTTCAAACCATGCTCTTGGTGCTTACTTCAAACCATATAGAGCCTTGTGTATTTTGCAAACCATATTTTCATCTTCACTTAATGCAAATCCACCCGGTTGTTCTATAAATACTTCTTCTTCCAAGATACCATTCAGAAAAATTGGTTTAACGTCCATCTGATATACCTTAAATCCTTTAAAAGAAGCAAAGGCAAGTAACATTCTTACACCTTCCAATCTTGCCACTGGTGCAAAGGTTTCACTATAGTCTTCTCCTTCTTCTTGTGCATAGCCTTTGGATAGAAGTCTTGTTTTATTCCTTACAACATTTCCATCTTCGATTAACTTGTTTTTAAAAACCCATTTTGTACCTATAACATTCTTCTCTTCTGGTCTAGGAACAACTGTCTGGGTCATATTTTTCTCTATTTGATCCAATTCCTCATTCATAGGATTAATCCAGTCATCATCCTTCAATGATTCTCTTACTTTTTAAGGCTCAATAGTAGAAATTAGACAAGAGTTTTCTCTAATTTTCCTTCTAGTATGTACACTAGCATTTTTATCTCCTATAATTTGGTCTTCTGAATAATTTAATCTGACATACCTTGGTATTACTGGTTCCGGTGTTGTGCCTTTTGTTTCATGTTCATCATCTTCCTCATCACTTTCTTCATTTATTGGTTGAGCACCTATTTCTGCACTTCTAGTTCTATAAACACAAGGTTTTCTTTATCATTTTCAGGCTCAAATCTATTGGTCTCATTAGATTTCTGAGAGAATTCATCAACCTTGACATTTACACTTTCAACTATCTTCTTAGTTCTCTTGTTATAACATTTGAATTCTTTAATCTTGGTAGAGTATCTAAGAAATGTCCCTTCATTGATATTTTGGTAGAGTTTGAAGAAGAACTGTCATCACCGATGGATGATGGCTTAGTTTCAGAATGCTTCTTTTCTTCTTTCTTCCTTCTTAGTCCACATGTTTTTCATTTCGTTCTTCACATCTTCATCTGTCTTCTTTCCTTTCAAATCATTTGGCCCTTTCTTCTTGCCAAGATGGTTCCTATCTTCAGACCGGTTGTAGGATCGGTTCCTGCACTCTTTGGCCAAATGACCAATCTTATGGTAGTTGAAACATGCCATACAAGTTGTCTTCCATGATCCTGCATTATTTCTCTGACCCATTCTCATCCTACAATTCACTGCAACATGACGAAAGTTGCCACAAGTAGAACAGGTCGCATTGAGCTGATTACTCATCTTATTAGGGCTAAGCAATTTGGATGGAGATATTGATGCATTTGTCTTGGACATGAATTCTTCAGCTTTGTGTCCATATTTATTGCATGTAAAGAAATATCCATTAAAGCTTCTTCTACTAGACATGCTATTTGATCAAGCTCTACAATCATAAGCAATGTGTCCATACTTGTGACAGTTATAGCAATAACCATCAAAGGTGAATGGCTTCTTGTGACTGACTGGTCGATTTCTACAAACATCAGTCTTATGACCCAGTTTACCACAATAATTACAAGAGAATTTAGAAAAATTCATACCTTTCATTCTTGATTTGTTCCTTTTATCATCCTTCATCCTCTTAGGATTAGATGATTCTCACATTTCCATTCAACCTGTACCGGAGTAACCAAGAATGATTGTCTCATTTGTTCTCCTCTGAGCTTTTAATTGTTCATCTATCTTCTTAGAGCTTCCATTAAATTTTCTCAGCTTTTCATTTGCAACTTTCAACTTATTTTTGAGTTGTTCAATCTCCTTCATCGTCTTCTCATTTTCCTCTATTTTTCCATGCAAATGATAATACATAACTGTATTCTCTTGAGTAAGAATTTGAATTTATTCATCCCTTTCAATGATGATTGCATCATTCTCCCTTAGGGCTTCTCCAGCAAGCCTTTTGTCTCTTTTAGCTTTTGACAATGCTTCTTCTGCATTTCTATTTTTTTCTTCTACTATTCTACTAGCTTCTAGTATTTCAGTCATTCTCAGGGCCTGACTTTCATGCTCTCTTTTTAGATTTGTGATTTCTTCAGTCAACTTCTTGTTCTTTTCCATCAATTTTGAGACTGCCTCTTCTTCTTCTTCTTCTTCAAATCCACTTTGATCGGGGAGTTGATCTATGATATCCTGACTCTCACTAAGTTTTAGAGCGAGTTCTTTCCTTTTAGCAAGTGATTTTTTCAGTCTCCCCTTCAGCTAAGCAATCATCTCATTCGCTTCACCAAGTTGCTTCTGATACCGATATTCCTCCATGATCATCCAATTGTTGATATTAACTGATGACCAAATCTCTGATACCAATTGTTGATATTAACTGATGATTGAGAGGAGGGTGAGTCAGTCAGAACAATTTATATAGAATTCAAACTTTCAAGCTAACTAGTCTGCAACTACCATTTTCAAATTAACTTAAATCATTGCATTAATCATGAAGACAAGAACATTGAAGGAAACAGATTTGCATGCATCAAATAAACATCACATAACACAAACAATTATACATGGAAACCCTTGGTTAGAGGGAGAAAACCATGGTGAGGATAACCCACACTCTCTTTTATTGCAGTGAAAAAGAGTGCCCTGTTAAGAGCATACAATCATGTTCCTTCTGAGAACATCACCCTGTTAAAGATGACTGGTATCCTGTTAAGAATACCTTGGAATCCGTTAGGATTCACCTTGCAAAAGGATTTTTCACCTCCTCTATGGAGTAACCCTGTTAGGGGATTATACATACAGAACCGGTTAAGGTTCACCCTATTAAGGGATTTAATCTGCTGCAATTATTAGAGAGCAACAAATCTTTGATCTGATGATGACATTGTTCTATCATATAGATACATTCTACATCTACTTCAATCTCTTCTCGGTGATGGCTTCACCAATTCTTGAGAAACCCTTCTACATTTTGCTTGTTCTTCGCCTTATTCTAATTTTCAACCTGAATCCACTTACAACTCCATCGACACATAAAAATCAAGATGAAAATCATGTATATAATTATCTTCAATCTTGGTGCTAACTTTCCCTCCAAAATTCAAACTGAAAAAATCATTCTATGCGCCAATCTGTTCATTACTCAAATCTCGTTGATTGTATTGATGGGACTAATTGTTCATGCCACAAATCTCGTTGGTTCTCTAGGAAGCACTCCGACTTCAACTGAATCTTTCTAAATTGATCAGATATACATGTTAACAAGTCAAACATGTTGATTTCTATGCGTACTTGTCCTTTTCATTTCACCATTGTGATCTACTACCGGTTGTTTTCTTTATATCGGTGAACCTGCTTTACTCAAGTCAACTACTGGTGGAAGCTTTTAGTCCCCTGTTCCTTACCAATCCACTATAATCCTTTTCCGATTAGTTATGATGACATTAAAATTGATATTACCATCAATGACAACTTGTTAAGTACCTCAAACTTCACCATGCCCACCATAATCCCAACAATCTCCCCCTTTGGCATTGGTGGCAAAATATCTAACTGGATTGAACTAGATTAGAGGAATAATGAATATCTTCTATTCCTGCTAATTCTCCCCCTATTCTCAGCCTCCTCATCCAGTACTACTCTGCCTGTTTCTTTGCCAGTACTACTCTACCTCTCTACTGATACTACTCTTCCAATATACATTGTCTCTATAGCCTTTCCTCATATGTACAATCCACTATACATTCATTCTCCCCTTTTTGCAACAATGACAAAAAAATAAAGAAATCAAAGTATACAAAATAATTCATGAGAGTAAGTCAAAAATGTCTTTGAAATTGACCTTAGAAGCCTCTAAAGAAGATTCCCATGTAGGCTTCACCTATTTCATAGTGAGAATTTGTCCATGTAGTTGTGTGACAAAATCCTCCATGTCATCCACTATCTTGCAGTCAGGTGAACTAATGAGGCCTTCTACTTGTTTCACATTGCCTTGTAGTAAATCAATGAAGGGGGCAAGATAGCACTATATCTCTAGTAGGTTTAGAGCTCATTTGTCCTATTCCTCTGTTAGCTTGTTGATTTCATGAATCAATTGTTTGAATTTTCCACTAAAATTCGCTATTGAGCTTGTAAGAGGATCAAAAGAACCTAGCAGATCTTGAATTTTCTTTTGAGTCTTTACTCTTTCATCTTCAATATCTTTGATGAAATCGAGGAAGTTTGAGAATTTGACCAATAATTGGCCAACTTCCTTTAAGATTGATTTCACCTCTTTAGTGCTGGTAGAGAGAGCAACTTTACCAACTGATATTTGTTCCATTAATTTCTCACCTCTTCTAGTTTCATACTACCTTGTTGCAACCTTCTCCAGATCGGTTGTCTTTGAACCAATTTCTTTGACAAGAGTGCCCAATTGATCGATGATAGGTCTATTCTCCTCAACAACAATATCAGGAATGAGATCAAATAAGATTATCTTTGTAGTATTAATAATTCTTGTCTTGTTTTTCTTTTCTTTAAGTTTGGCCTTTTCTGCTTGAATTCTCAATTTTTCTGAAACTTTTATTAACTATTAGGGGGTCACCTTCTTGATATCAGTTACTAAGTCCTCCCCTTCTTCCTCATCTATTTCTTCTTCTTCATCTTCTACCTCAGAGCTGGTTGAGGTGGGGAGTTTAGCTTTCTTTTTCTCAATTTCCTTTTCTAAAACTAACTTCCTCTTTACCGCAGGAGTGTCCACCACTATTTTTTGACCACCTTCAGGTTGATCGGATGAAGAATCTACTATCTTCTTCTCTTGCAGATGGTATTGATGAATCTATAATCTTGGGGTTTTCTCCCTCTACACCTTTTTTCTGGAAAATGAGGTTCATTGCTAGTAGGGTGTGTTGTGGGAATATTTATTGTCACCAAATGATTTTGAGGTTTTTCCTCATAAGGGATGTCCTCAATTGTAACTTCATCTTCTCTAGGATGCTTAGTTTGATCGGTTCCCTTTGCCGGTGTATCATCAATATCAATAGTTTCAACAGTTGATATTTATTCAACTGGTGGCTCTGCATCCTTTGTCAGATTAGGAATATCTGACACAACATCACCTATGATATTTTCAACTGTAAATACATCAAACTCATCAGTGGTCTCCTTGTCTTTTCCTTTTCTCTTTTCTTGAGGAGCTATATCTTGTCCTTGTTTCACTTCTTTTTCTATTTCCTCCTCATCTTCCTTTTGCTAGCTCAAAATTGTTTTCCACATGTCAACACCCTCATCATGCACACCTTGAATATCTCCTATGGCCACTCTCCTTGTTTTGTTCCTTATTTTGAAATGTTGTACACATGCTTTGCCCACTAAAGATGCTTGATTGTAATCCAATTCATGTTGCACTTCTATGAATGCCTTTATTCTGCATTCCTTCTCAATTGTTAGGGCAATTTTCCATCTCCCTTCAATGAGATTTTGTAAATCTGATAGAATTATTTCATGTAGTTCACTGGGATTTCTACATAATTTATGTAAGTTCCAGATGAGTGCATCTTCAATTTTTCTTTTGTCTTCTTCATTTTAGAGGGGATTCTTTTTCCCAACACCAGCTAAGCCTCCATACTTTTTGATCCAATGGACCAATTCATCAACAGTTGCAGCTGCATTCCGACCACTTCTTCTAACTTCTTTAACTACCACATCAGATTGGGTGTCAGGGTTATCATCCTCCTTTTCCTCCTTCTTGGGCTTCTTCTTAGCCTTTGTGTCAATTGTCTTTTCATTCTTTTTCTTTCTTGCATATGTGACTCCTACCTATCCACCTTTACCTTGGGAATATGTAGGAGTATCTGAGTCCTTTTCTTTCATGTATGCTATTATTTTGCTGAATGCAGCACCCTTGGATCTTGTCTTTGTTGGAAAATGCACACTCCAATGAGATATTGTAGGTGATTGAAGGTATTGTCATTGATGGCAACCTTACAATCCTATGGCATCGGTACACACTGGCATAGGCACAGACACCGGCAGTGGCAATGGCAAAGATGTTTACCAACACCCTGGCCAACAAGATTTTGTTTATTGTATTTTGTATTTAATTGTAAAATCTTTTTGTAAGCCGACAAGGTGAATTGTACTAGGATTCATATAAGTATGAGATCTTGTAAATCATTTTGTAAGATGTGGAATACATGGAAGGAATGTAATAGGCAGATGTGAATATTAAGGCAAACCTTGGAATAGGGTTTTGGAAGTTGTTGAGCTTAAACCAGTACTGAACCTAGCATAGCATATGCTGAACTGAAGTAGTACATGACATTGGATTTATATAATCCACTTTTATAAGTCAGTGAGACTTCCCTTTTTGTATTTAAGCAGTGAGCTTTAGGCAATTGGCCTTCCTACATGTGCAGGCCCCTATTGTATCAGTAATATTCACTTATTGGCCAATGAGTGAATATTGTGGGTTACAAATCCCACTGAGGTTTTTCCCACACCGGGTTTCCTTGTTAAAAATATTATGTTATGGTGTTCTTTCTATGTTTTGTTTACTGATCTTATTTACTACATTATTTCTGGTTTACCTGTACATTGTTTTGGCATGCAATTTATTTAATAAGTTTAGAAAATCCATTAACCGGTTAGATACTGATTCACCCCCCCTCTTAGTATCTTTGAGAATCCTAACAATTGGTATCAAAGCTTGGTCCTCTATCTTCAAAAGCCTAACAGCTTGAGGAAGATTTTGACACCGGTAGAGATGGAAAACTTGAGAAAGCAATTAGAAATAGCTCTTGCAGATTATGATGTAGAAAAATTGAAGAATATATGATCTAAAGGTTGCACAGGAAATCATTCAAGCACTCATACCTAAAGGTAGATTAAGGTATTTATAACAATGGCTTCCTCCTCTGCACCTGAATTCTTTGCAAACCCTACTGTAATTAAAGTTGTTAAGTGCCCTAGACCCATATTTAAGATTATTCCCAAAATTGCGAAGAAAGATGATACCCTAGGAGCATTCTCAAAAATACCTAAAGGAGTTGCTTATGCTGAGGATCCTAGAATCTACATACACTGTCATATAGAATAACTAGGAGATGATGAAATTAAGAACATGTACATGACTGTTATATGTGATGAAAATGGAAATGTTAAACCGAAACATAAGATAGTCAAAACCCTAGGTTTTGTGGAGATTCTTAGTATTCCTGATTTTCCAAAGGATGTTATAAGGATTGTGTTAAGAAGAGTTCATGGGGAGTTCTTTTGGTTGGATTCAATTCATAAGATAACCAAAGAGGTAGTTAGGGCAGTAATAGGCTTACCTTCCACTGGTAGCAGGCTTGACAAGACTAAAAAGGTTCCAAATGACACTATAATAACCCTAACCGACACAACCTTTGACAAGAGATCCCTGAGAGTAAACGATGTAAAGGATATCAATGTAAGGTTCATTAGCATGATTCTTGGATACAAAGTTACTCATGCTAACAAATTAAACTGTATTTCTAGCTTATGTATCAAGAGTGCCTATGAGATGGTAAACAACAATGCAAAGATTGACATATGTGAATGGTTGAAGGATGAACTGATAGACAATCTGAAGAAGATCAAAGGGGATAAGAAAGGGACTTTAAGATTTGGCAACCTACTTGTGTGTTTAATATTGTATATAACCAAAGAAGTACCCAGTATTGGTAGAAAGGATTTTGGTTTTGACATACCGGTAGGAAAACAACTTCTGGACATACTAAACAACATGGGAGATGACAAAGAAAAGAAAAACAAGTTGTTCCTCCACTTGACAATCTTTTAATGAGATAACGGAAAATGGTAACTTATCAAACATTAGAAAGTTGTATGATACTTTTAACAGTGATGAAAAGGAAAGCATTGAAATTAGTGTTATCTTACACTTGGATATCTACAAGAAATTTTTGATTGAGGTTGTAGATGATTTACCTAATGAGTTGTATAGAAGGTTAGAAGCAAGGAGAGTAGCAATTGTTGAATTGGACAAAAAGATGAAGATAGAAAAACTAATTGCAGTTCACCCAGTAAATTCAACAAAAGAAATTGATGAACTGATAAGTGAGGCTAATTGGACAGTATTTTGAACCCGTCACCGACATGTAGCACTAATGGCTGGCAAAGTTAATGAGATCACAAAAGAGACAGTGGATAAATGGGATATATTCTTTGTGGAGAAAGAGAAATAAGAAGAGCTAAAGACTTTTAAAGTCTATCAAAAAGAAAATGATAAGGATAAGGGGAAAGGTAAAGTAGGTGGTCCTCCAAGTATAAAGATAATAGATAACTTACCCCCACCTCTTTCTGATACTCCTCCAACACAAAATGTTGATACACCACCGGCAACAAAGAGTATGGAAACACCACATGAGGACACAAATTCTGATTCTGAGGTGTTGTACACAATAAATATCAACACATAGGAAGTTAACATTGTGGTTGATAAGGAATCAAGTGAGAAAAGAGATGTGGCAACTGAGCCACTGGTAGAAGACACAACAGTTGAGACAAATGTTGAAGATACAGTTAGAGACATTGAAATTGGGAGTGAGCAACAAACTAAACAGAAAACGGATACAGGAAAAGAAGATAGCACTGGTGTACTTAATGATGTATCTACTAAGCAACTGACAATTGATAGCAATGAAAAATCTATTGAGATACTTGTTGTAGACATTTCAGAAGTAAGCACAAAAAAACCCATAGAAAACACAGAGTCACAAATAGAAAAACCGCCAGTGGATACCACTGAAAAATCATCAGAGGCACCATCAGAGAAAAAGCCAAAGAGTACAGAGAAACAGGTAGAGCAAGAGGTTCATTCATAGGTACATACAGAGATAGTGCCACCGGCTACAACTGAAAAACCTAAACATTTCGTAGTTGAAATACAGACACAAACCGACCCTCTAGAGAAAGAGGAAAGCAATGCTATTACTACCACTGGTGGATCACAAATTGTGAAGGTAGTTGGACAGTCATCCAGAACCTCCATGATTGAATTTAGACCAACTAATATTAGATTCAATCAAGAAAATAACAGATTTTAATGCACTAGCATATAAGGCTATTGATGACACCATACCAATTTTGAGGATGATTGCACCCAAGTGTAACATAGAGAATAAAGACTCTTTAGACCAATTAGACACATTGTCTAAGTACATAACCGACAATCTTCTAACAATTGATCAAATCAATGAGGAGACTTTCAGAGAGAAAATGAATAAAGAGAAAGAAAAATTCTTTAAGGAGACAGTCAAGAAGAATAAAGAACATATGGATACATTATTACCGGTACTAGGCAAGACAATTTTGGACTTCAAGAAATTGTACAGAGACACATGTAAGACAAACATTTTGACAGAAGATATAGATAAAGAGATCAACTAAGCACAAAAGGAAATCAATGATATTGCTGCCAATTTAATAGGTTCATTAGATTCAATATCAGTAGTAGAATGGGAAATTGTAGGATTTGAAGAGAAAATAGAAAAACTTGAAAAAGACAAGGAAAGGATAAAATTTAAGGCAAAGGAACTGAAGTGCAAACTAGGTCCTAAATTGGATATCCTCATCTCTTTGAGAAAAGAGATTTCTGAGGCTCTTGTTCTAGGACTTAAGACACCGGAAGAGCAAATGCACTTTCTCATCAGTACAATCTAGAGGACTGAAGCAGCACTAAAGGATAGTGAAAGATTCTACAAGAGTCTAAATGTTGCTTTTGTAAACACATCGATTATAGGGATCATAACAGGAACTACACTCAATTGACATTGAATGATAGCCTCGGTCATTGATGCCAAAGGGGGAGTAGCAGAGGATGAGAAAAATGTATGACATAAGAGAGCACACATTGAAAGTTTCTGGTAAGATAGTTTTGGACAACACTTTTGGATATACTTTTTGGCTTTTTCTCATGAGTGTTGCCATCAATGCCAAAGGGGGAGATTGTTGGCAAATGCACACGCCAATGAGATATTGTAGGGGACTAAATGTATTGTCATTGATGGCAACCTTACGATCCTATGGCACTGGAAAACACCGACACAGACACAGATACCGGCACCGACACCGACAAAGATGTTTACCGGCACCCTTGTCGACAAGATTTTGTTTATTGTATTTTGTATTTAATTGTAAAATCTTTTTGTAAGCCGACAAGGCGAATTGTACTAGGACTCATATAAATATGAGATCTTGTAAATCATTTGTAAGATGTGGAATACATGGAAGGAATGTAATAGGCAGATGTGAATATTAAGGCAGACCTTGGAATAGGGTTTTGGAAGTTGTTGAGCTTAAACCGGTACTAAACCTGGCATAGCAGATGCTGAACCAAAGTAGTACATGACATTGGATTTATATAATCCACTTTTGTAAGTCAGTGAGACTTCCCTTTTTGTATTTAAGCAGTGAGATCTAGGCAGTTGGCCTTCCTACATGTACAAAACCCTATTGTATCAATAATATTCACTTATTGGCCAGTGGGCGAGTATTGTGGGTCACAAATCCCACCAAGGTTTTTCCCACACCGGCTTTCCTCATTAAAAATATTGTGTTTACTGATCTTATTTACTATGTTATATCTGGTTTACTGGTACACTCTTTTGGCATGCAATTCATTTAATAAGTTTAGAAAATCCATTAACCGGTTAGATATTGATTCACCCCCCCTCTCAGTATCTTTGGGAATCCTAACAGTCTTGGACATTTTCTTCTTTTATTATGTTTTCTATTCATCTTTGCTTGATTTTTCCCCTGTTTGTTCACTTGTACTGGTGGAAGCAGTGGCAACAGATACTTCACCTCCATATTTCTGGTCTAAGGTGTCAATCATTTTCATAACTTTCTTTTCAATGGTAGGCTCCTTGAGTTCCCTCTTAATTTTGGAGCTTGCCTCCTCATAAGTTCCAAATCTCTTAGATTTTCTATCTATCGGTTTAGAAAGTAACATGCTTGCATATATTTTGTCAATGTCTGCCCCAATCTCATAACCCAAGGCGGTTACCCAGAAAGTTCTAGGTTTAACCGCTTGAATAATGCAACAATCAGCATCAACAAGAAAGAAAATTATGTCCTTTTACTTTTAACTATACTGGTCGGGATTCTTTCTCTTTGATGCATTCGATTTTGGAATTCTTTAAAATAACCCCACATTGTCTCTCCAAACTTATCACCTAAGTCTCTAATCATTTCACCTATCTAAACTGTGATATGTTTATTTGTAGAGCACACTACATTGCCCTTACTGGGAAAGAAATTTTGTAAATAGAAGAAAATACATACTAGTATTGAACCATACTTGAATGATTGTTGTTTGTATTTCTTAATTCGGTCCATGTTCACTAGGAATTGACTTCTTATCATCTCACAAATGTCATATGTTGCATCCTCTTTTGATGATCCAGTAAGCTGCATGGATAGCACCGCTCGACACACTATTCATACAGCTTGATTGGTACACTCTATAAGCTATCATTACGGATGCAAACCTCACTTATGTGTCATTAATGTGAGTGACTATCATTGCACTCTTGTCATATTGGGATTGAGTCAACCGAGTGACCTCATCAAATGATATTGTCCTTAGGGTTAGTGCTTCGCCTGTTTCACTGAACCCTATTACTCATTGGATCACATCCTTTGTGATTTTGATTGGTGCTTTAGTTTCCAACCATAGAAAATGGTCATGCACTCTACTTAGCACATACCAGATCAAATCGGCATGGAATTGATTAAGAAAATCAACAGCATACGATAAACCCTTGGTCTTTAGATGCATATGTTCTACCTTCAATAGAGCATTATCACAGAACCCTTTGAATTCATCTTGAATGAATTTGTCTCCAATATCTTCAAGCTTGCAGTGGATGAAGGAACAAATATCTTCAACCAGTAACACACTAGAGGGCACAGATGATAGAGCACCGGTCATATCGATCTCTCTGGCCTTCATAGGATGCTTCTTGAATTTGGGTTGTGGTTCCTTAACTACCTCAACCAACATAGAAGCTGCCATGATGAATTTAAATAGAATTTACAAATTGACTTCTTCTACCATTTCTGCTAGGGCTTCCGATCACCGAAACTTCACAGCTTGATCTCCAAACTCTCTTTGTACGAAATGCACTTGACAAATTTAGAAAACCTTTGATTACACTAGGAGCTCACGAATGCACAAATCAAAGAAAGATAGACAAAATGAGCTTTCATTTCCTTATTTATTTGTTAATTTGTTCGGTGCACATACAATGGTTAAGTTGTATGATCTCAAATGGTAATAAATTATAGTTTACTGGTGTCACTTCCTTGCCAGTAACAATACAACCTTCAACACCTATACTCTTACCAATTCACTGATGAAGAGTTACAAACAATATACCAACTTTTCTGCATCAAATAAGAGTTACCTCACTTTGGTTATGGGGAATCAGCCATGATTTCTCAATAAGTGCTCCCCCTGAGCATCAGTGTGCTTACTTTGAAGAAGAGTTGTCATCACCGGTGGATGATGACTTAGTTTCAGAATGCTTCTCTTCTTCTTCTTTTTCTTCCTTCTTAGTCCACGTCCTTTTCATTTATTCTTACCCTCTTCAACTATCTTATTTCCTTTCAAATCATTTGGCTCTTTCTTCTTGCCAAGATAGTTCCTATCTTCAGACTAGTTGTAAGATCGATTCATGCACTCTCTAGCCAAATGATCGATCTTATGGTAGTTAAAACATGTCATACTAGTTGTCTTCCATGGTTCTGCATTGTTTCTCTAACCCATTCTCATCCTGCAATTCGCTGCAACATGACAAAATTTGCCACAAGTAGAACAGGTGGCATTGAGGTGATTACTCTTCTTATTAGGGATAACCAATTTGGATGGAGATCTTGATGCATTTTTCTTGGATGTGCATTCTTCAGCTTTGTGTCCATATTTATTGCATGTAAAGCAATATCCATTAAAGCTTCTTCTACTAGACATGCTACTTGATCGAGGTCTACACTTATAAGCATTTTGTCCATACTTGTGACAATTATAGCAATAACCATCAAAGGTGAATGTCTTCTTGTGACTGACCCTAGTTGATTTTTACAAACATCAGACTTATGACCTGGTTTACCACAATAATTGCAAGAGGATTTAGAAAAATTCATACCTTTCATTCCTGATTTGTTCCTTTTATCATCCTTCATCCTCTTGGGATTAGATGATTCTCTAGTTTCCATTCGACCTGTACCAGAGTAACCAAGACCGGTTGTCTCCTTTGTTCTCCTCTAAGCTTTTAATTGTTCATCTATCTTCTCAGAGCATTCGTTAAATTTTCTCAGCTTTTCATTTCTCTCATTTGCAACTTTCAACTCATTTTTGAGTTGTTCAATCTCCTTCATCATCTTTTCATTTTCCTCTGTTTTACCATGCAGATGCTCATACATAATTGTATTCTCTTGAGTAAGAATTCAAATTTCTTCATCCTTTTCAATGATGATTGCATCATTCTCTCTAAGGGCTTCTCTAGCAAGCCTTTTGGCTCTTTCATCTTTTGACAATGCTTCATCTGCATTTGTCTTTTTTTCTTCTGCTATCCTGTTGGCTTCTAGTATTTCAGTCATTCTTAGGGCCTGAATTTCATGCTCTCTTTTTAGATTTTTGATTTCTTCAGTCAACTTCTTGTTCTTTTCCATTAGTTTTGAGACTACCTCTTCTACTTCTTTAGATCCACTATGATCAGAGAGTTGATCTATGATATCCTGACTCTCATTAAGTTGTAGAGTGAGTTCCTTCCTTTTAGCAAGGGATTTTTTTAGTCTCTCCTTCAGTTGAGCAATCATCTCATTAGCTTCATCAAGCTTCTTCTGATACTGGTATTCCTCCATGATCTTTTCCTCAAGTTGTTAAACTTTTTCTTCAGAGGACCAAATCTTTGATACCAATTGTTGATATTAACCAGTGACTGAGAGGGGGGTGAATCAGTCAAAACAATTTATATAAAATTCAAACTTTCAAGCTAACCGGTCTACAACTACCATTTTCAAATTAACTTAAATCATTGCATTAATCGTTGAGACAATAATATTGAAGGAAATAGATTTGCATGCATCAAATAAACATCACATAACACCAACAATTATACGTGGAAACCCTTAGTTAGAGGGAGAAAACTACGATGGGGATAACCCACAATCTCTTTTACTGCAGTGAAAAAGAGTGCCATGTTAAGAGCTTACAATCTTGTTTCTTCTGAGAACATCATCATGTTAAAGATGACTGGTATCCTGTTAAGAATACCTTGGAATCTGTTAGGATTCACCTTGCAAAAGGATTTTTCACTTCCTTTATGAAGTGACCCTGTTAGGGGATTATACATACTAAACTGGTTAAGGTTCACCCTGTTAACGGATTTAATCTACAACAATTATTGGAGAACAACAAATCATTAATCTGATTATGACACTTTTATGTCGTATAGATCTGTTCTGCATCTGTTTCAATCTCTGCTCGGTGATGGCTTCACATATTCATGAGGAACCTTTCCACACTTCACTTGTTCTTCACCTTATTCTAATTTTTAACCTCATTCCACGTACAACTCCATTGACACACAAAATTCAAGATGAAAATCATGTATATAGCTATCTTCAATCTTGGCGCTAACTTTTCCTATGAAATTTGAACTCAAAAAATCATTCTATGTGCCAATCAGTGCGTTCCTCAATTCTCATTGATTATATCGGTGGGAGTAACATTCATGCCACAAATCTCATTGGTTCTCTAGCAAGCACTTCGACTTCAACTGGTTCTTTCTAAATTAGCCAAATATACATGTTCGCAAGTCAAACATGCTGGTGACTATGCATACTTTTCCTTTTCATTTCACCATTGTGATGTGCTACCAGTTGTTTTCTTTATATTAGTGAACCTCCTTTACTCAGCTCAACTACTGATTGCTTCTTGTAAACCAGTCTCTGCTCACCAGTGGAAGCTTTTAGTCCCTTGTTCCTTACCAATCCACTATAATCCTTTACCAATCCACTATAATCCTTTTCCGATCGGTTAATGATGACATTAGAACCGGTATTTCCATCAATGACAACTTCTTAAGTACCTCAAACTTCATCATGCCCCCCATGATGCCAACATATTATCCATTCATCACAGTTATCAATGTGTGATACCAAAGCTTTTTCACCAGTTAAATCTTCCTTCACAACAACAAAGACAATTTCCTCATTGTCCTCTTCCTCAAATTCTTCATCTGTCACACCTTCATCCACTACAACATAGCAATGTTTCTTTCCTTTTCCTTTAAATTTCCTAAACTTTTCCTTTTTATCACCATTATGATAATTAGCAGCAATGTGTCCAATCTTATTGCAGGAAAAAAGCTTCAGAGGAAGTTTACCTTTGTACTTACTGGTGCCTCTAGGAAATATTCTATCCAATAGTGCCTCAAGTTCCATCAGATGATCTTCATCATCACCATCTCCTCTACTATCTCCATGACTAGACTTGCAGTCATGATTATGACAAATATCCTTTCCTTTCTTCACAAATGTATCAATTATAGAAGCCTTCAAAGAAGATTCAGATGGCTTAGAAACACTATTATCAAAGTTGTTTAATTCAAATGCAGTCAATTTACCAATAAGGGAATCAATAGCAACTTTATCTTTAGAAATAGATCTCAACTCTTGTATTGCAAATACCCTAATAGCATATTGTGGTAAGAGAGTTCTAAGCATCTTACTAACAACAATATCTTCTTCAACTTTACCTCCAACACTCTTAATACTAGCTACAACTTCCTTAATCTTTTGTCCATATTGTGCTATATTCTCACCATCAACCATTCTAGTGTCATTAAATTTACCTCTAAGATCTTCTTCCTAATCCCTTTGTACATGTTCATCACATCCATAAATCAAACCTAATTTCTCCCATACTTCAAATGCAGTCTCTAATCCATGAAAATATATATACTCAGAGTCAGACAAAGTACTTACAATTGCTACAAGTGCCTAGATGTTTTCTTGCTGCTCCATAGGCTCATCAAGTGTCAGGGGACTAGTAGTAGGTGCCACATACTTGTTTGTCACATGATGCCAAAACTGAGAACCCATTCCTTTGATATATATCTTCATCTGATCACTCCATATCTAGTAGTTGTCCTTGGTAAACTTGGGACCCTCCTTATTCATCATCCTTCTCAGGATCTTTTCCTCAAGCTATTAGAATTCTGCAAATAGAGGACCTAATGCTCTGATACCAATTGTTAATCTGAGAGGATCTAGTTAATACTAAGAGGGGGGGTGAATCAATATTAACAACAATTCATAACTTAAACTTAAACTGATAAAACTTCACCAAATCAATCATAAACTAGTAATAAACTATTTACCAGGACTAATAATCATTGATATCCAACTGTCAAACATATTTTGCTCATTAATTGTTCATCAACATGCATAAACTAAAAGTAAATCAAATCAACACATCAGAAACATTCACCACATGAACACTAAAATTTTCACGTGGAAACCCAAATAGGGAAAAACTATGGTGGGAATTGGTACCCACAAAAATTGTGCACTCTTTTGGAGCCTAGCCCGATTAGGAGCTTAAAATGATGCCTTGTTAGGAGAAGATCCTGTCAAGAGTCACCCGGTTAAGGGATTTCTATGATGAGCCCTAATAGGAGCTTTTCCCTATTAGAAGTAACCTCAATAGAAGATTTAAGACTTAGATGTTGAGCTACCCGGTTAAGGGATTTTGTCTACTGCAACTATTATAGAACAACAGATGAATGGTCTAGAAATAGCACCATCTTCTTGCTTGTTCAGATCCAATTCAGCTTTACTCTTCTACACTCTAGCAGATACGCCACACTAGTTCGACTTCCAACTCTTTTCTCAAATTGCCAACACAACAAACATCAACTCTATCAACCGAAATAACCTTTACATATTAGTTAGTTACAAAACCCTAGATACATCAAAATTCAAATGAATTTACAATATAGATCATAATAGATCATTACAACAAATTTCAAGACAAAATCAATCGTTGAATGATCGTAACTCATCACAGCAACTCGATCTGATAGGAAGTCATACCCATAAAACACTCTTATATTCTCTTCGTTGTTTCCCAAGAAATTTCATCCCTAATTGTGCCAAAACATCACCTTATCTTTTCACATGGGTTATGCCATGTCACCATCAATATTGGAACATGATATAAATCACTGCCAAACCATAAAACATCACTGGTTAAAATAATTTGTTACCGGTTCTAAAACCCTTCTTAAACCCTAAAGAAAATATAACCTAAAACATAAACATGATTTCTAGTAATCAAAGCATGATGTGATTTCAGTCAAAGATATATTACAATAATACAAATACATGTTCCAAACCTCAATACTTGACTAATCACCAATCTCTAGAACCAATCAAAACATTTCCGCATTTACCAGTTAAGGTCCTAATCCCAATTCACTGTCTTCATTACCGATAAGGCATTTTTGGTAGATGAAAAAGACTTAGCTGAAAAAATAAATATGAAAAACATAGTTGCCACATAGTTTTCCATCAATGACAACAGAAATAACTGATCAAAGTCATTAAACCAATAATCTCAATCTCTTCATTACTATATCATTACCAACAGTCCTTTACTAGTTCCTCAACATTCTCCATCAACATCCATTATGCCAATCATGCCAACACTTGAAGCATTGATTGCGAGGATATTACCTAAAGGAGTCGGTAAGTATGATGGAAATTTGCCTCTTAAATGTTTTTCATGTAATAAGATAGCTCATTTTGCCTCAACATGTCTAAAAAAAGTTCCTAAGAAATCCTACAAGCCTAAATTTCAGAAGAGATGTTATTATGTTGTTGATGAAGGTGTTTCAAATGATGAATATGACAAAGAAAATATAAGTGATAATGAATGGGTTTTTATTTGTATCAAGGAAGATGATCCAATACCTATTGATTCTGTTAGGTACATGAATGTGGAAAGAGCCTTGGTTGCACAGGTTGAAGAGAAAGATGAAGGGTGATAAACATGCAATGCTCTCATCATATGACAGGTGATAAGAGTAAATTTGTGAGCTTGGAAAAGTATGAAGGAAGACTTGTAAAATTTGGAGATGACAAAGTTGGTATAATCTATGGAAGAGGTTCTATTTCTCTTGATGGTAAGCACAAAATTGATGATGTCTTCTATGTAGAAGTCCTAAAGCATAATCTTTTTAGTGTTGGACAGATGATAGACACGGGATATGATCTTTAGTTCAAGAGTGGGAAGTGTAGAATCTTGGGTAGCTCCGAAATAGAGATTGTGTTAGGTACAAAGACCAAATGTAATGTCCTTTACTCGAATAGCTCCGATAAAAGATGTTTGATTGCTCAAGTCAATGAAAATTGGTTTTGTCATACGAGGATGTGTCATTTAAATTTTGATAGAATTGTTAAGATAAGTTCTACTCAGGCTGTGAGAGATATTCCTAAATTGATGAAACCTGCTAATTCTATGTGCAAAGAATGTCAGTTGGGGAAACAAACTAGAATACATTTCAAGAGTAAGAAGCATTTTTCAAATGCATTATTAGATCTTGTGCATACATATTTGTGTGGACCTTCTAGAGTTAGAATCTTGCAAGGAGATAGATATTTCATGTTGTTGATTGATACTTATTCAAGAATGATGTGAGTTACTTTCTTAAGGGATAAATATGAAGCTTTAGAGAAGTTCAAGATTTTCAAAGCTATGGTTGAGATTGAGACAGTTCTAAAGTTGAAGTGTCTGAGATCTGATAGAGGTGGAGAATTCATTTTTGATTAGTTTAATGCATACTATGAAGAAAATGGGATAAGAAGATAATTGTCTGCTCCGAGAACCCCTCAGCAAAATGGAGTAGTGGAAAGGAAGAACATAACCATTCAAGAAGCTACTACGAATATGATGTTGCAAGGAAATGTTTTACATGTTTAATGGAAAGAAGTTGTGAGTATTGTTGTTTACACTCTTAACCGGGTGCATATCAAAGGTAATACTGATAAGACTCCTTATGAATTATGGTTTGGTCATGCTCCTACTATTAAATATTTTAACATCTTTGGAAGTAAATGCTATGTCAAAAGAGATGAAGATTTAGGAAAGTTTAATGCTAGATGTGATGAAGTAATATTTCTTGGTTATTCGAACAAAAGAAAGGCCTATTGATGTTATAACAATAGACTGAGAAAGATAGTTGAGTGTTGATGTTAGACTTGATGAAAGAAATGAGAAACAAGTCAGATCTTGTGGATATGATTCAAATGATCAAGGTGATAGTACAAAAAAAGGGAAGCAATCTTAGATTTAGGAGTCAAGTTCAGATCATTCTGGTGAATCTAGTAAATCAAGGTGAAGGAACTAGTGCAAATGCAAAAGAAAGAACTGAAGAGTGAAAATTAAGAAAAATTTTAAGACTCCTAGGTAATTAAGGTTGAAACATTTTGAAAATCAAATTATAGGAGATGGAAATAAAGGTGTTAAGACTAGGAGAAGAATTGCAGAAGATCAAGTTGAATATTGTTTGATTTCAAATATTGAACCTAAGGATGTGAATGAAAATTGTAAAGATGAACATTGGCTAAAAGTGATGGAAGAAGAATTGAATCAGATTGAGAAGAAAAATACATGGATTCTTGTTCCTAGAACTAAAGAAAAAAATGTAATTGGAACTAAATGGGTCTTCCAGAACAAACTGAAGATACAAAGCTAGTTGGCAGTCCTATGATGATTGGATGTAAGTTGACTAACGATGATGATTCTCCTAAAGCAAATCAGACTAGATACAGATCTATTATTGGTGGATTGCTACATTTGACTCAAACTAGACATGATATCATGAATGTTGTTTGTCTTGTTTCTAGATTTCAAGTTGATCCTAAGGAATTTGATGTTCTTTCTATTAAAAGAATCTTTAGATATTTGAAAGGAACTATTGATTTTGGTTTATGGTATCCTAAAGATGATGATTTTAATTTGAGTGTCTCTACTGATGTTGATTAGGCAGGAGATGTTGATGACTAGAAGAGTACTAGTGGTGGTGCATTTTTCTTGGGTAAAAGGTTAGTTTCTTGGTTGAGTAAAAAAAAAAATTCAATCTCTCTATCTACTGCAGAGGTGGAATATATTGTTGCTGCTAACAATATGTTGGCAAAAACAATGCAGGAAAACTAAGAGGGTGGGGGGTGAATTAGTTTTCACCAAACTTAAACAAATGAATCTCAACTTCAGATTCAATCAAGAACAACAATAACAAAGATAACCACCACATCAACAACACACATAACACACAAATTTTTGATGTGGAAAACTCGGTTAAGGGAAAAACCATGGTGGGAACCTACCCACAATATGATGACACTCTGGAATAGTATGTGAAAATATTACAATGGAGAATGCACATGCAATCAAGCACACTACCTAGAGCTCACTGCTCAAAAACAATAAAGGGTCGCAACTCTGTGAAGGCTCATTGCCTTACACAGATCAGATAACAATTCAAATTACATGAACTGAAAGAATAGCATCTCTAAATGCCTGATCACAGTTCTGGTTAAGCACACTGTCTACACATAAACACTTCTTTTGTCTTGTCCACACTACCAAAAGATCAATACTCGTGTTCACACATACAATACTCTCACAAATTATAGACACCACTGCAGACATACATCTTACATGATTACAACACTTATTTATACATATCATCAACCTTAACTTCAAGGTTGGATTAACACATAAGACCTAATTACAAAATTACATCACACGATACATAAATCAATATGCAAACCACTACAATGTTGACAAGGACATGGTTGTTAGACATTGTTGTTGATAGGATATATTGTTGTCATTTATGTCAACATATTCATGTGTTTGGGTGTTGCAAAGAAATGTTTTAGTGATTTGGTAATTGCAGAGAATTGATTTGGATTTGTGGTTCTGCATGAAGTTTCTCTAGTCTCTTTACTTCATTCTTTATTGATTTCAAGATGTTTTGTGGTGATTTGGTCAAGTTGTGGATTTTGGTATGGAGACTGGTTTTCAGTGTTTAGTGTTACAATGTTCTGTTGTTTGATCTGGTGAGCTCCGATATGAACATATCTTATGTTGCAGATTTGGGAGAGTATTTGGGATGTTCGTGTGTATCTTCATTTCAAATGGTTCGTGATTTGGTGTTCTAGAATCTATCTTTCTTATCCGAGTTGTTGTTGTTAAGTGTTCTTGAATGTCAGCACATTGATTGATGAAGATTTGCATAAGTGGTGTTGGTGCAGCTATTGCAGATGGTACTAACATGCTTGTTGGTGTTTCCTAATCATGTCATGTTTGTCTTGGTGGTCCACATTGATTTTTGTATGAGTTCCTGATAATATTTTTGGTCTAGTGATATTTTCATGTTATGTGGTATTTTGATGGTGTAACGTGTTGTTGTTGATCATGGTGAGATTTTTGGTGGTTGATTTATGTATCCTGTAATGTAATTTTGTAATTAGGTGCCATGGGTTTGGCCAACTTTGTAGTCAAGGTTAATGATTTGTATAAATGGGTGTAATGTTCATGTAATTTGGTGTGGTTGGTGTTGAGTCTGCATTATCAGAGAATGGTGTATATGTGATAAAGTGAATTTATCTTTTGGTGTGGTGTGTTGAGCAGAGATTAGTGAAGGATAAACATTTGAGATTAACTAGAACTGTCATCAAGGATTAGCAAATGCTATTTTTGCAGTTCATTCTTTTTAGATTGTAGTCTAAATTTTTTTTTAAGGTAATGAACCTTCCCTGAGGGTTGGAGCCTTTTGGGTCATTGTAATTTGAGCAATGAGCTCTAGGAAGTGTGCCTGAATGCATGTGTATTCCTCATTGTAATATTTACACATACTACTGCAGAGTATCATCTCATTGTGGGTAGGTTCCCACCGTGGTTTTTCCCTTAACTGGGTTTTCCACATCAAAAATATTGGTGTTGTGTATTGCTATTATTGTTGTTATCTTTCTTCTTGTTGCAGTTGATCTAATTTGAGATTATGCTTAATTGGTTAAATCCAGTGAAAACTGATTCACCCCCCCTCTCAGTTTTCCTTCTTTGGTATTACCAACAAGTGGTATCAGAGCTAGATCCTCTGAAAGAAGCTTAAATGCTTGAGGAGATCCAAGATGGTAGCTTATGTGATTAAAAAGGACAACCTTAGATTTGATGGAAATGATTATACTCTTTGGAAGGACCAGATGGAATTTCATATGAAGTGTCTTGGTAAAGATTATTGGAAGATTACAAATAATATTTTCAATGTTCCTCCGAATGGACCAATTACTGTTGATGAGATCAAGGAATTTGAAGATAACATAAGGGCTCAGGAAGCGTTGCTGAGTGCTTTGACCAATTCAGAGATGACTAATGTGATGGGACTTCAGACTGTACATGAGATATAGAAAAAGATAGAGGTCCTGTATGAAGGAGATGTGCAAGTTAAAGTTGCTAAATTGCAGAGTTTGAAGGGAAAATATAAGACATTAAAGATGGGAGAAGATGAGAACATAACTTCCTCTATGGATAAAGTGAATGAGCTTGTTATGAACATTAGATGTGTCGATGGAACTCTTGAGGAAGATGAGATTGTTGCTATTGATGAAACCTAGAGTGTGACTACTATGACAAGAGATATGTTGGTTGGTAAACTGGTTGCATTTGAGTTGAGTGAATTTGGAGAATCACATGGTAAATCTGAGACAAGATTTAAAGCCTATGTATCTGGGAAGCAACTGTATGATCTAGGAGAGTTCATCTAGGGTTTCAAGATATGAAAGGGGTATGAGAGAGATGGAAGCATTGGAGAAATAATTGGATGGGCTTGAAGCACTTATTGCTTAGAGATTGCCTAAGGGAGACGTTAAGTATGATGGAAAGTTACCTTTGAAATGTTTCTCTTGTAATAAGATAGGACATTTTGCTTCTAGCCGTCCTGAAAGAATGTCTAGGTATGATAAGCATGAAAGACATGATAGATTTGATAAGCATGATAGATATAAGAAGTATGATAAGCATGATAAACCCTAAAAGACCTACTGGAAGTACAAAAATTAGAAGAGATGCTATTATATTGTTGATGAAGGTGTGACGGATGAGGAATCAGACAATGAGAATTTAGGAGATGAGTTTGTGTTTATTGCTATCAAAGAAGATGATCCAATATCATTGAATCCTACAAAATGCATTATTGAGGAGAAAGCTTTGGCTGCTAAGATTGAAGAAAAAGGTGAATGTGTAATTGACAACAGTTGTTCACATCATATGATAGGTGGGTAAAAGCACAAAGTTGTGTCACACTTTTATAAAATAACTAGCCAATGTTGATTCAACTTTTTAAATTGAATCAAGAGAAAGTAATATATATGCTTTGAATTTTAAAATGATGTAAACTAATAAAATGGATTTTTTTTAATGTATTTTATGTTTATAATTTTTTTTAAAAATTAAAAAATTATTTTAATATGCTTTCTTATAAAGTAAACACTATAATTTAGTTGTTGATAAAATGTTGAAATTGAAGTTACACAAGGCATCACACTTTATATATTAAATTTTACCTTTTTTCTTCAATTTTTTTGTGCATATTGATAATTTGAAACTTTTGTGCAAAAATATATTTCTGACTATTTTTTATGTATATATATTTTTCAATAAATTTGAAAACTTGCATGTACTGAAATATAACTCTTTCCATTCAGCATCACCTTTTTACTTATTATTTATCCAAATTAGAAAAGAATTATATCATCTTAACATAGACTCTTTTCTCTAGTGCTTTTATTTTTTTCAATTTTTTAAAATAAATTTTAGAATTTTTCCTTCACAAGATAATCAACCTTATATTTTAGTGTTGATGGCCTGCTTTTAATAAAAATAAAATATAAAATATAAAAAAAAATTAAAATATTAAAAGATATATATTTTGGAAAAATCACTTATAGATCTATAAAAGGGTATTTTTACATTTCAAAAAAAAATTATTTCTAAGAGTAAGAGTTGTTGAAACATCGAGTTTTTCAAAAAAAAAAAAAAAATTGGTAATTAGACCCAAAGTGGTATAAAATATACATTTAGTAGACAATTCCAATTGGAAAAATTGTGGCCCATATATAACATGGCTATAATGAATCTCTATATACCATATGTTTGACTAAAATTAATTTTTAGTTAGAATTACGTAAATTCACTTGTGCTGATAAGTTGGCCTGAAACGTGACACAATTTTGTGCTTCTACCCAGGTGATAAAAGTAAATTTGTAAATATGGAAAGGTATGATGGTGGTATAGGAAGATTTGGAGATGATAAAGCTTGTGTGATTTGTGGTAGAGGTTCTATATCCTTTGATGGTAAGAATAACACTGATGATGTCTTATATGTTGAAGGATTAAAGCATAATCTTCTGAGTGTTGGACAAATGGTTGACAAGAGATATGATTTAAAATTAAAGAATGGTAAATGAAAGATTCTAAATTATCCCAATGTAGAGATTGCAACAGGGACTAAAACTAAAGGTAATATCTTTCACTTGAATGTCGGTGAGAGAAGTTGTTTGATTTCTTAGATAGATGAAAGCTGGTTGTGGCATAGGAGGATGTGTCATGTTAACTTTGAATATATGGTGAGAATAAGTTCTACTCAAGCTATTAGAGATTTGCCTAATATTGTGAAGCCCTCTAATCCGGTATGTAAAGATGTCAGTTGAGCAAGCAAATAAGAACATCATTTAAAAGCAAATTATATACATCTAAAGAACTGCTAGGTTGTGTGCATACTAAATTGTGTGGTTTTACTAGAGTGAGAAGCATGCAGGGTGATAGGTACTTCATGTTGTTGATTTATGACTACTCTAGAATGATGTGGGTGACTTTTCTAAGGGAGAAATCAGAAGCATTGGAGAAATTGAAGATATTCGAAGAAAAGGTGGACACTGAGATAGGGTTGACGCTATAGTGTCTGAGATCTGACAAAAGAGGAGAATTTACATCTGGTGAGTGATGAATTATATAAGAGGAATGGAATTAGAAGACAATTATCTACTCCTAGAACCTCACAGCAGAATAGAGTTGTTGAAATAAAGAATATAACAATTTTGGATGCTTCTAGAATGATGGTGATTGAAGGAAATGTTGCACAAACCTTTTGGAAAGAAGTTGTTAGCATTGTTGTTTACACAATCAATTGAGTGCATATAAATTGTGATTCTAGTAAGAATCCTTATGAGCTATGGTTTGGTCATGTTCCTACAGTTAGATATTTCAAAGTTTTTGGAAGTAAATATTATATCAAAAGAGATGAGGATATAGGAAATTTTGATGTAAGATGTGATGAAGGAATCTTCTTGGGATATTCTACTTAGAGTAAGGCCTACACGTGTTATAATAATAGGTTGGATAAGACAGGGGAAAGTGCAAATGTTAAAGTTGATGAATGTTTTGGAAAGAAGATCAGAGCATGCAAATATGAGATTGATGAACAAGATATTGTTTCTAAGTTTGCACAAAATGAGATCCTAAAGCAAATTAATCTGGTAGAGACAGTTAATCCGGATATTATTGTTGTTGGTGAAGGACTTCAAGAGCCTGAGAATCAGAATAATTTGAAGACTCCAAGGTATGTAAAACTAAATCACTCTGAGAATCAGACTATTGGTGATAAGAACAAGGGTGTAATGACTAGGAGAAGACTTGTTGTTGAAGAGATATGTTTGATTTCTAAGATTGAACCTAAAGTTGTTGCTGAAGCATGTAAGGATGAGAATTTTATAAAATCTATGGAAGAGGAGTTGAATCAGATTGAAAAGAATAACACTTGGGAGCTTGTTTTGAGACCTAAAGACAAAAATGTTGAATGAAGCCGGTGAAGTGGTAAGAAGCAAAGTGAAATTGGTATGTAAGGGATTCTCTCAGATGGAAGGTATTGATTATGAAGAAAATTTTGCTCCTATAGCTAGAATTGGAGCTGTTAGATTGTTGCTTGCATATGCTTCTTATAAGAATTTCAAGATTTATTAGATGGATGTCAAGTCAGCCTTTTTGAATGGTGATCTGGAGGAGGAAGTCTACATTGAGCAACCAGAAGGATTTTCTTTATCAGATGAAGGAGACACGGTATGCAGATTGAAGAAAGTACTGTATGGACTAAAGAAAGCCCCAAGAGCCTGGTATGCAAGATTAGATAAGTATTTAATGAAGTTAGGAATTTTTAAAGGTACTACTAACAATAACTTATACTTTAAGGTTGAGAATGATAACATTTGATTATTGAAGTATTTGTGGATGACATTATTTTTGGAGGAGATGTTGATTTGAGTATAAATTTTGTTGATGATATGCAAAAGGAATTTGAGATGTCTATGATAGGTGAGATGAAATTATTCTTAGGATTGCAGATTACTTAGACCAATAAAGGTATTTTCATTTCTCAATCGAAGTATGTGAAGGAATTGTTGAAGAAATTTGGGCTAGCTAATTCTAAACCTATTGGAACTCTTATGGTGACTAGATGCAAGTTGTCTAAGAATGATGACTATAAGAAAGGGAATCAGACCTTGTGTAGATCTATGGTTGGTGGACAGTTGTACCTGACTCAGACTAGACTGAATATTATACATGTTGTGTGTCTCTATGTTAGATTTCAAGTTGATCCTAAAGAGACTCATGTTACTGCTCTTAAAAGAATTTTCAGATATTTGAAGGGAACTATTGATTATGGGCTATGGTATCCGAAGAATGATGATTTTATGCTCTATGCCTATATAGATGTTGATTGGGTAGGTGATGTAGATAACCGAAAGAGCACTACCAGTGGAGATTTCTTTTTGGGGAAGAAGTTGGTTTTATGGGCTAGCAAGAAACAAGATGCTATATCTATATCTATTGTTGAAGATGAATACATTGTTGCTACTACAAATTGTACTCAGATAGTTGTTGGCAATTGACACTCATTGGATTTATATGTTGTCATTAATGGAAACAATATTCTATAGAAGGCATATACCGACAGATACCAACATTTGGAGGCTTACACCGACAGATATTGGCATTGGAGTAATCAGGGTCATCACCAACACCGACACCAATATCCAACACTTCATTGAAGCCGACATTAGTTTGGGATCTGAAATGTTTTATTTGTAAAATCATTTTGTAATTATTGTATAGGGCCAACATTGAATATCTTTTATATTGTAAGCCGACATAAGGCATATTGTTTTTAAAGGGTATATAAGTCAGTTTGTTAGGTCATTTTGAAATATGACAAGGTAGTAGAACTGTGTAATGTGAAGGATATGTATGTAGGTCATTTGTATGCAAAATTTATATCATGCTATGGTTAGTAGATAGTTTGTAAAGCATTCTTGGATGAAAATACATGTCGGTAAAAGGGTTCAAGGTTTATGGACTGGTACAGAATAGAGCTATAATCAGAACTCTTTTTGGTATTGTAGATGTATTTTGTGAGCTCGCCATTACTATTTTATTTCAGCAAAAGCTTGTAGTTAATGAGACTCTTTTGTGTTGAGTAGTGTGCTCTAGGCAGTGTGCCTTCCTACATGTGTAGGCCCCCATGATATGTAATATCTTTCATATGGCTAGTGAATTGATATTGTGGGTCACAAATCCCACCGTGGTTTTTCTTCTTTGAGGTTTTCCACGTATAAATTTAGTGTGTTGTGGTGTTCATTCATGTGGCTGGTTTATTTACTGTTGGCATTCTACACTCTTATGAGAATAGTTGGTGTTGTCATTGATGGCAACCATCTAGCCACCTTCTGGCACTCATTTGGTAAAGCCACCGGCAGGCACTGGTACCGACATAGACATCTACATACACTGGCAGACACTTCACCAACAACAGCAACAATGCATACTGGCACCCTAGCCGATAGGGAATAAACATTTGTTTATTGTATTTAAATGTAATTATCTTTTGTAAAGCCGACATGGCATATTGCAAAAGACTCATATATATTTATGAGATCTTATTGGTCATTTTGTGTATCAAGGCAGTATGCACGGAGAGAATATATGGATGATATTTTGTATAAGGAGATATAGTTGACAGTGAAGGTTTCGGTTATATAATAAGCTTAAACCAGTACTGAACCTGGCATAGTTGATGTTGATTCAAAGCAGTACATTGTATTGAATTTCATAATCCACTTTTGTAGACAGTGTGACTCTTATTCATCAGTGAGCTCTAGGCAGTTAGCCTTCCTGCATGTGCAGGCCCCTCATTGTAAGTAATATTTATTCATTGGCTAGTGAGTGAATATTGTGGATCACAAATCCCACTGAGGTTTTTCCCACACTGGGTTTCCTTGTTAAACATCTTGTGTTATGGTGTGTTTTCTATGTTGTCTTTATTGTTCTTGTTTATTGCATTAATTCTTATTTACCGGTACACTGTTTTGGGATGCAAAGTTTTTAATGTTTAAATATTCTACTAACTGGTTAGATACTGATTCACCCCCCCCCTCTTAGTATCTTTGGGACTGTCATTAATCCTAAAAATTTGTATCAAAGTCTGGTCCTCTATTTTCAAAAGCCTTATAGCTTGAGGAAGATTTTGACACCGATACAAATTGAGAACTTAAGAAACTAATTGGAAGGAGCTCTTGTAGATGATGATGTAGAGAAGTTGAAGAATGTCAAACTTGAAGATGATCTAAGGACTGCACAGGAATTCATTCAAGGACTTTATGAGAATCTTACTATAGCTCGAAATAAAAGAAAAGAACTTCATGAGATGATGCAGAATGATAATAATGAAAAGGAAACTCTTAATGAACTTGTGAACAAGTTGAGACAAGAAAACAATAATATGAAGAATAAAATGCAAGATATGACTATGAGGTTTTGTAAAGACATTGAAGACATGAAGAAGAATGAAGATGACTTGACTAGGAGACTCAATGATGTTGGAAATGAAAATCTAAGACTTAGTCATGAAAATGATATGTTTAAGATAGATCGGATTCACATGCAACATGACAAAACCGAGCTTATGTGACAAAAAGGAATTCTTCAAAATGAGTTGGCTACTGCAAATCAACACAAAAATAAATTCAAGAAAAGTTCAGGGGAATTTGATAATATACTGAAAAAGTCAGAAACCTAATGGAGATACTAATGGAATTGGATTTGAAGTTGGAGAAAGTTTTGGTACTGCAAACAATCATGATCACAGTAAACCGGTAAAACAACCTAGTGCTTAGAAGTTTAATGGCAAATGTTTCAATTGCAATAAATATGGTCACAAAGCAAATCAATGTAGATTTAGAAACTATCAGAACATCAATGCACCCACTGGTCAATGTTCCAAATGCAACAAAGTTGGTCATAATTTAGAAAACTACGGAATGAATATGAAATGTTATGTTTGTAGAAGATATGGGCACTTATCTAATAAATGCAGAACACAAACCGACATAGGATATGGAAAAGCTATTCAGAGGAATAATGTGACTTGTTATGCTTGTAACAAGATTGGACATATTGCAAAATTCTATAGAAGTAAGACTTCACCGACAAATAATAAAGGACCCAGTTTGAAAGGCAAAGAAAAGGTAGATGAGGTAAAGGAAGAATTTTCAAAACAATGTATTAGGAAGACAGATCAGAATGTTGATGAGACTGTTTCTTCACTGGTAGAATAGAGTATCACCCCACCGATAGAAGATTCTTCATCCAACTAAGAAGTAACCCTTTAGGGATATTGCAGCAAATTGAATATCATGCAAATTACCCTCGGTTGATGGTGAGAAGATAGATTTCTTCTTTATCGGCAAATGTGTTAAGTTTTCACTTAACCGATGAGGATTTAATGTGGTTGTTGAAAGAAATGTCATTATAAATCATTGGATTTTCCTCATTTTTGATTCACCGAGCATTCAAAATCAGCAGAGAGCGTGAAATCTGAGCTAAGGCATTCAAGGCGAAGGTGTGAAGTGATTTCTTTCAAGCATTCAGAGATTATTAGGTAGCTAAAGGTATTTTTCAAATGGCTTCTTCTTCTGCTCCCAAATTTATTGCGAACCCTACTATTTTGGAAAACATAAAACGCCCTAGGCCCGTGTTTAAAATTATTCCCGAAGTAGCTAAGCAAGATGATTCCATAGGAGAATTTTCAAAGATTCCTAAAGGTGTAGCTTATGCTGAAGACCCTAGGATATATACTCATTGCAACATTGAAGAAATAGGTTCTGAAGAATTGTTGAAAATATTTAGAACTGTAATTTGTGAAGAAAATGTCACTATTAAATCTAGCACAAGATTGTGGAGACTTTAGGTTTTGTTGAAATATTAAATATCCCTAAATTTCCAGAAGAAGTAGTGAGAATTGTCCTAAGTAGGGCACATGGAGAATTTCTATGGTTAGACTCTGTCTGTAAATTTACCTGGCAAGCAATTAGGGCAGTAACAGGTTTACCCCCAACCGGCAGCAGACCAGACAAAACAAAGAAAGTCCCTAACAACAAAGTAATGACCCTAACTGGAGCAACATCAGACAGTAGATCACTAAGAGTGATTGACATCAAGGATATCAATGTGAGATTCATAAGTATGTTTTTAGGTTACAAGACTACACATGCAAATAGACTTAATTTAGTTTCTAGTCTTTGCATTAATAGTGCTTATGAAATGGTCAACAACAATACAATAATTGATGTGTGTGAATGGCTGAAAGATGA
Organism: Cryptomeria japonica; assembly: GCF_030272615.1. NCBI lineage: Eukaryota > Viridiplantae > Streptophyta > Pinopsida > Cupressales > Cupressaceae > Cryptomeria > Cryptomeria japonica. The sequence goes on along the minus strand of NC_081410.1, from coordinate 215,648,752 downwards.
ACTCATAGATAATTTGAAAAAGATTAAAGGTGATAAGAAAGAGACATTTCATTTTGGTAATCTCTTAGTATGCTTAATGTTGTATTTCACAAAGGAAATCCCCGGTATAGGACATAGAGACTTTGGATATGACATACCAGTAGGAAAACAATTACAGGAAGCTTTTACCGGCATGGGAACTGCAAAGGACAACAATATAACTGAATACTTTAAAGCTTTTCAAGCCAAAATGAAAACTAGAGAAAGACTACCGCCAAGTGTAGTGGATAAATATGATTAAGAAATTTGTTTTGTAATCAAGAAGGATGATACATGGATGGAAGTTGTAGTTCCTAGGACTGTATGGGTAACAAAAATGGGTTGTGAGGTAGATCTCAACATTATTGAGAATTATGCAAAAGCTTTGTTAGATGCACCAAGAGAACCAACAGAAGAAGTTTTTGGTAGTGCTGAAACAATTGAAAGTAATGTGAAAACAATGAAGCAAAGGAAGAAAAGAGAGAAATATATAAGAGATGCATCAAAGCAGGTAAAGGAAAACAAAGAAAATGTTATGAACATTACTGGTATAACAGCTAGTGAGTTGGAAGGACTGCAACCGAAGGCACACATTTCGCCGATTGGCACATCTTCTGACAGTGAGATACTAGGTGAATTCAAAAGAGCTAAAACGAAGAGAAAACCTTCACCGGTACCCTCTCCTCCACCCAGAAGAATAAGGACCTTAAAGAAGAAACAACAGGCAGTAAGGCAACCGACTAAGAAACTAACTCCCAAGAAGAAACCGAAACCGATAATACCTTTATTGGATAATTTGTTGAATGAAATAACTGATGATGGCAATTTTGTTGGTGTAAATAAATTTTCATTTTGGATATTATTACACTTACTTAAGTTAACTTAGGATAATGCATCTCTTCGTAGTTTGGATTTGAGACACTTAGGGAAGTGTGCACTTAGGGATAGAGCTTGTAGGAGAAATTCCACCTTTTGTGGTTTTATTTTCCTGTTACACTCCACATTCAGTGGGTCATCCACCTCTTGTGGAATATTATATTATTTCTCCTACCTACCCTTAGTATTTCTTACCTACCCTTAGTATTTCTTACCTACCCTTGTTTCTCATTGAGCCACATGTCATATTTGTGTGCTCATACATCCATATGGCCTTGCCTATATAAGCAAGCCTCTATTCATTGTATTGGTTAATCCAGTTGATCATTTGTATATTGATGAGAATATAGTTTGTTCTTGTCATTCTATTGTCTCTTTTATGCTTTTCATTGTGCCCTTGATCTTGGCAAAATCCTACATGGTATCAGAGTTGTTGGGGCTTCATTGATCAGTTTTTGGAGACATCGTGGAAGGCTTCTATTTTCGGATTTGGGGATCTTCATTTTTTGGGGGCATCATACAGCGATTTGGATATCACCATTGAATCTGGGGGGCTGTTTCCATAAATTTCGACTATAAAGTCGACCTATTTTGGTGAGAAATTTTTTTTCCCCATTTTGGCTAATGTCATACGGATTTCGAAATTTTTTTTTTTAAAAAACAAAATTATTTTTCAAAAATTTCGAAAAATTTCAAAAAAAAATCAAAAAAAATAAACTTTTTGTTTGGGGGTCTGCAGACCCCCCCGTACACAGTACCTCCGTGTCGCAGGTTTTGCAGCGCCGCTCCAAATGTCGCGTCGCCGCCGTGCAGGTCCTCCCGCCACCGCCCGCGCCGAGATCTGCCACCGCTAGCACCCAGGATCCCTCGCCAGTCACCTCGGTTTCCCCCAACCGTTGGTCTCTGAACGCCGGCAGCTCCCATCCTCCCTGCTTCCTACCACCACCGATCCCTCGGCTCCGGCCACCTACTTTGCCGGCGACCACCTAACCCAGGCGGCAACCACATCTGCCACGTGGTAGGCGGCCACTGGCCCACGGGAAAACAGTCATCTGCAACGCCACGTCAGATCCATACAGTTCATACTGCACAGTCACTACGCCACGCAGTCATTTGTATAGTGCCATGTCATACGTACAATCTGCACAGTCAGCAGTCCGTACAGTACGGACACCCAGTCAGCAGGGAGGCGAAGTTTTTGCGATGGTCATACGGCCGTCAAATTTAAAATAGTGACTTGCTGATGTCAGCACCACATCAGCACTTTTTGGAAATTTTTTAACCCCTCTCCATTGGGCTTTTCAGTTTTGCAGTCCAACTTTGGAAGGCCATATCTTGCTCATTTTTGCTCATTTTTTGGTGCAATTTGTTTTGAAATGAGCTAAAATTTCATGATCTTTGCAGTGGTGTGGTTATTTTCTAATTTTGGTGCATAGTTTTTTTGGAATTTTCGGATTCTCTCAGCTGTACCTGTCCAATCCTCAATTCTGCAACTTCAAAGGCCTCGTTTGAGCTCATACGACCTCCTTTTAAGGTGCCATTTTTTTTTAAAGTGCTTATTTTTTTGTCTACTTTCAGAATCTTATGATCAGATTTTTTGCAAGTGGCCCATTGTACATGCACTACTTATAAAGTAACAAATCATGACATTTGGGGGGGGTTCTTTGATTGAATGAATTTAGTGGGGTGTCTTGTGTGATTGTGCCTCTCTTTGTGCTCTTTCCATTCTTGTTGCAATAAGTCCTAATAAGTTTCCACCATTAACTCCACATAATTATGCATCATGGAAAATTAAAGTATGGAGTAAACTAATGGAAAAGGGTCTCACACACTACATAGATGGAACAATAACAACACCACCTGATCCTAAGGCTGATCCAATTGCTCAATTAGAATGGCTCACAAAGAATTGCATGGCTCTTGGAACCTTATGCAAGTATGTATCAGATGACCTCATTTTCCACATTGAGAAGTGTAAAACAATTAAAGAGGCTTCGAATAAGTTTCAAAAATTGTATGGACAAGTTGATGAAATCAGAGGCTATCAGATTGACAATGAGCTCACCAAATTAGATCCCAAGAGCTTTGATACAATCCAAGATTATGTAACCAAAGCAAATGAGCTAAGAGCAAAGCTAAAGGATTGTGGAATTGACAAAAAGGATGCTCAGTTGATCTTCAACTTGTTGGATAAGCTTGCACCAGAATATGCAGCATTTGTATCTAGCTTCCAAACTCATCGTTTGATAGTGGGGAGTTCTTATGTTATGCCTTCATTTGATGCTTTCACAGAAATGTTGATATTGGAACAATCTAAGTTGTTGAACATGGGATTTCTCAAGTCTTCAAAGTCCAAGGCTTTGGTAGCAAATCAAGGAAATCAAGGAAGTCAAGGCAAAGATTCCAACAAGAAGAAGAAGCAATCCAAGTCTAAGCCACACCAGGAAAAAGGACAACCATCCTCTCCATCACAAGGCGATTTTTCATCCTCTTCCAAGAAGGGGACACCACCTAAGAAGGATAAACCAACTTGTGCATATTGCAAAAAGTATGGTCATGATGAGCATCGATGCCATGCAAAGCAAGTTGATGAGTTAACCAATCTTCTCAAGAAAAACAAAATCAACTTGCCATCCGCCTACACAAAGAAGGATTCAACTCCTTCCTCTTCCTCACAGTCTAAGGGAAAAGGGCAAGCATTTGTGGCTACAACAGGTTCTTCACAGCAATGGATACTTGACTCGGGTGCCTCATATCACATGGGTTCTACAAAGGAGCAGTTTTCTTCATTGGAGCCATCTAAGGTACCTCACATTTACATAGGTGATGACACACAAGTAGAGGTTGAAGGGAAAGGTTCAGTTGACATGGATGATGGAACATTTGAGAATGTTCTCTATGTTCCTAACTTGTCTACCAACCTTCTCTCCATCTACCAAATCACTCACTATGGGAATGGGAAAAAGGTTGAGTTTACACCAGATTCAGTTGTGGTAAAGGAACTTGATGATGATGCCTTGGTAGCAGTGGGACAAGTCAATGACAACTCAAGACTTTATTCATTTTCCCACTTTGTGCCAAGTTCACCTTCTAGGGCCTTGCTTACTCATTCAAATTCAGAAAGTAAGCTATGGCATGAGCGGTTTGGTCACCTCAACTACCGCTATCTTCAGCAGCTAAGCACTAAAAACATGGTCACAGGTCTACCTCGAATCAATTTTTCAGAGGGTGTATGTTCAGGTTGTTCCATGGGCAAGCATCCCGAAGAGAAGTTTGATAAAGGGAAAGCTTGGAGAGCTTTGGAAGTTCTTCAACTTGTTCATAGTGATGTAGCAGGTCCATTTCTAGCACCTTCATTCAGTAAGGCCCGCTATGTTCTTACCTTCATTGATGACTACTCCCGCTTCACTTGGGTCTACTTTCTCATTCATAAGAGTGAAGTATTTGACATATTTTAGGACTTCAAGACTCGTGTGGAGAAGCAATCAAGGAAAGTGGTCAAGATTCTTCGCACAGATAATGGAAGGGAATATGTGAACAAAGGACTTAAGGATTTTTTTACATTTGAGGGGATTGATCTTCAGCATTCTGTAGCATACACTCCACAGAAGAACGGGGTTGCAGAACGCAAGAATAGAACTCTCAAAGAAATGGCTAGTTGTATGATACATGCACATTCTCTTGATCCCGCTTTTTGGGCAGAGGCTATCAGTTGTGCCACACACATCCAGAATCGGGTTCCTCACAAAGCTTTACAAGGTATTACTCCTTTTGAAGCTTGGGCTGGTAGGAAACCGATTGTGAGACATTTCAGAGTCTTTGGGTGTCCAGCATGGGCTCGCATACCTCCACAGAAATGAAGGGCATTGGAACCTCAGAGTCAACCTTGCATATTTGTTGGATATCCTGAGGGTGCTAAGGCATACAAATTGATGGATCCAGAGACACATGAGGTATTCATTGAGAGGAGTGTTCACTTTGAGGAAATCTCTCCTAGCTTAGCCTCTATACCTCCTCCACCTTCCTCCATTGTGGATAGTGATGTGAGTGATTTAGATGATGAGACTCCCTCAACTCCGACTCACAGGGTTACACCTCCGTAGGGTCCACTTGCAGTTGAGGAGCCTCGTTCTCCACCTCCACCTAGACCTCATTGGGCTCGACAGACACTTCAGTCCACGGGATCTCTTGTTGGGGATCCTTCAAATACATGGAGAACTCGATCACAACATCAGGATCTTCCACTTGCATTCACTTCTATTGCTTCTGATCCACAGACATTTAGGGAAGCATCAGGGGTTCCTAAGTGGGACCAAGCTATGGAGGAAGAGTATAGTTCCTTGATGAGGAACAACACATGGGATCTAGTCCATCTCCCTAAGGGGAGAAAGATGGTTCGATGTAAGTGGATCTATCGGACCAGGTTTGCAGCAGATGGTAGTGTGGATAAGTATAAGGCTCGGCTTGTTGCAAAAGGTTTCTCCCAGGTTGCAGGTGTTGACTATACTGAGACCTTTGCACCCGTAGCCAAGATGAATTCCATTCATTTGACACTTGCTATTGTTGTAGCTCATGGTTGGGTTGTACATCAGATGGATATGAAGAGTGCTTTTCTTCATGGTGATCTTGATGAGGAGATTTATATGGAGTAGCCACAGGGTTTCATCTAGGATACTTCTTTGGTTTGCAGACTAAGGAAATCTCTCTATGGCCTTAAGCAGGCCCCCAGGGCTTGGTATGACAAGATGGATTCCTTTCTTCTCTCTGCAAGGTTCACCAGGTGTCATTCCGATCCGAATGTCTACATTTTGTGACAGGATGACTCTCACTTGATACTTGTGCTCTATGTTGATGACTTGATCATTACAAGGAGTACTTCATCCATCATTAGCAGGGTCAAATCTGCTTTGCATGATAGATTTGCTATGACTGACTTGGGTCCTTTGCACTACTTTCTCGAGATAGAGATTTCACAGTCACCTTCTGGGATCACACTATCACAGCCCAAGTATGCTCTTGATCTACTTGCACACTTTCATATGGCTGATTGTAAGCCTGCCCCAACTCCCTTTCTTTCAGGAGTCAAGCTTGAGGCTCATTGTTCTTCTCCACCAGTTGATGCCACTTTGTATCATCAGCTTGTGGGTAGTCTCATCTACTTGACTCATACACGGCCTAATATTTCATTTGCAGTTGGCATGGTTTCCCGCTTCATTCAGGATCCACATGACCTTCATTGGAAAGCCACCAAACGCATCCTTCATTACATCCAGGGTACACATCACTATGGGATTCACTATGCAATAGGCATAGGACTTCGCTTGGTTGGTTACACAGACTCCAATTGGGCTGGCGATCTAGTTGATCATAAGTCTACTTCTAGTTACAGTTTTCACCTTGGTTCGGGCCCCATTTGTTGGCAGAGCAAGAAGCAACATGCTATTGCTCTCTCTTTGACTGAGGCTGAGTATCAAGGCGCTGTTAACGCAGCGACTGAGACCATTTGGCTCCAGCAGATTCTCACAGAGTTTGGATTCACCACTCCATGGCCGACAGTTCTACATTGCAACAATCAGAGTGCTATTGCGATCTCGAAGAACCCGGTCCAGCACCAGCAGACCAAACACATCGAGATTCATATGCACTATATCCGAGAGCTCATCCAAGAGCAGGTCATTGATTTGCAGTATTGTCCTACAACAGAGCAGGTTGCTGACATATTCACCAAACCTTTCACCGAGAGTAAGTTCCAACAGTTGCGAGCTCTCTTGGGGGTGCGAGATGTGTCATTAGGGGGGGTCAACTGACTTCTCCTTCCTCTCTTATGGGGGGGACTTTTTCCTCTTTGAGGTTTTGTCCTTCTTCTTTGAGAGCCTTTTGTACATTCATCTCTCTTTTGGGGTGGAGTTTTTTTTTCCCACTGGGTTTTCTCCCTTTCTCCGTTTGTGAGAGATTGCATTGCATAGTTTTGCTTGCATTTGCATATTGTACATGGGTACCTATCATGGCCTAGTAGCCGGGACCCATCTTGCATTGTTGACTTGAGTCTTCATTCCCCTAAGTTGCACTTAAGGGGGGGTGTTGGTGTAAATAAATATTCATTTTGGATATTATTACACTTACTTAAGTTAACTTAGGATAATGCATCTCTTCATAGTTTGGATTTGAGACACTTAGGGAAGTGTGCACTTAGGGATAGAGCTTGTAGGAGAAATTCCACCTTTTGTGGTTTTATTTTGCTATTACACTCCACATTCGGTGGGTCATCCACCTCTTGTGGAATATTATATTATTTCTCCTACCTACCCTTAGTATTTCTTACCTACCCTTGTTTCTCATTGAGCCACATGTCATATTTGTGTGCTCATACATCCATATGGCCTTGCCTATATAAGCAGGCCTCTATTCATTGTATTGGTTAATCCAGTTGATCATTTGTATATTGATGAGAATATAGTTTGTTCTTGTCATTCTATTGTCTCTTTTATGCTTTTCATTATGCCCTTGATCTTGGCAAAATCCTACAAATTTGGATAATGTGAGCAAATTGTATAACACATTCAATGATTCAGAAAAGGAAAGCATTGAAATCAATATAATTTTACATCTGGATATATATAAGAAAGTTTTAATTGAAGTTGTGGATGACTTGCCTAATGAACTATATAGAAGATTAGATGCAAAGAGGATTACAGTGATGGAATTGGACAAGAAACTTAAAATTGAAAAACTTCTAGCTGTACATCTGGTTAACTCAAAAGAGGATATTGATGACCTGATTTGTGAGGCTAATAGATCCATTTTTGCTAGTGGTCACCGACAAGTAAGTTTGATGGCAGGTAGAGTAAATGAGATTGAAGAGGAGACTGCTGATAAATGGGATATCTTCTTTGTGGAAAAAGAAAAACAAGAGCAATTGAACAGACTGAAGAAAACATTCAAGGTTTATCAGAAGGATAAGGACAAAGGGAAAGGTAAAGTTGGTAGAATAGCGAACATCAAGATAACTAATAACTTGCCACCACCTCTGGATACTGCACCAGTACATATTGTTGATCCACCGGTTACTGAAAGTGAAGGTATCACACATGATAACACTAATCCCAAATCTGAAATACTATTCACCATGAATATAGATACACAGGAAGTGAATATTGTTATGGATAAGGATGGTACAAAGGCTAAGGATGATAATGTTGACAGTGGCAATAATTCTAATAAACCAGTAGAGACTGTTGAGGTTGAGATCCCAACAGAGCAATCATTACAAACTAAGAAACCATTGGATACTGGGAAGAATACTGAAAGTATATATGCTGGCATAGAAAAACCTACTGAGACAGAGACACTAACAGTTGATAACATAGAGAAACCAATAGAAGCAGAGGTACATATTGAGGTAGTGAAACTGGTAATCACTGAGATACCTAAGCAATCATAAAAACCATTACTAGTTGAAATGCAAACTCAGACTGATCCACCGAAGGATAAAATAGGCAAAATGGTTACAAATGTTGGAAGCACAGAGGTAATTAAGTTAGTTGGTCAGACATCCAGTACTTCATCAAGTGAATTCATACCTACTAATGTAACAGAGGTACTCCTGGACTCAATCAAGAAGATAATTGACTGCAATGTATTGGCCTACAAGGCAATTGATGACACCATACCAATTCTTAAATTGATTGCACCGAAATGTAGCATAGATCATGTAAAGGATTCTTTAGGTAAATTGAACACATTGTCCAAATTTATTACTGACAATGTAATAACGGTTGATAAGGTGAATGAGGACACCTTCAAAGAGAAAGTTGAAAAGGAGAAGGATAAATTCTTTGAGGATACAATAAAGAAGTGCACAGAACACATGAATATACTTTTACTGACATTGAACAGTACAATTTTGGAATATAAAGAGTTGTATAGAGAAACATGCAAACCACATATTTTGACATAGGACATAGAAAAGGAAATAAGCAGAGTACAGAAAGAAATAAATGATATGGCTGATAATATAATTGGTTCATCCGAACCTATATCAGTTATTGAGCAGGAAATAATAGGTTTTGAGGAGAAATTGGAGAAATCTGAGTAAGAGAAGGCAAGGATTAAGGCTAATGCCAGATAACTTAAGTATAAACTTGGTCCTAAGTTGGACAATCTAATCTCTCTAAGAAATAAAATCTCTAAAGCATTACTTCAAGGAGAAAGATCACCGGAAGAGAACATGCATCATCTCACCAACACGATCCAAAAGACTAAGGCAACCTTAAATGACATCAATAGGTTCATGCAGAGTTTAAATTTGGTTTTGGCAGACATATTTCAGATTGTAACCAACCGGTTACAAACTTTAAGGTGAAATTTTTGCACTCGTTTGACAATTTTTGACAACCTTTGTCATTGATGTCAAAGGGGGAGTAGTGGACAAAGAAAAACAATTAATCAGAGGAGATCATCTGCATAGGTGGACCACATCTTTTTGCTATTTTGGACTTCACATTTTGGAAACAGTTTTTGGATTTTTCTCATGAGTGTTGCCATCAACGCCAAAGGGGGAGATTGTTGGATTCTACACTCTTATGAGAATAGTTGGTGTTGTCATTGATGGCAACCATCTAGCAACCTTCTGGCTCTCATCTGGTAAAGCCACTGGTAGGCACCAGCACTGACAGACATCTACATACATCGGCAAACACTTCACCGGCAGTAGCGACAATGCGTACCGACACCCCAGCCGACAGGGAATAAACTTTTGTTTATTGTATTTAAATGTAATTATCTTTTGTAAAGTTGACATGGCATATTGTAAAAGACTCATATATATGTATGAGATCTTATAGGTCATTTTGTGTATCAGGGCACTATGCATGGAGAGAATATATGGATGATATTTTGAATAAGGAGATATAGTTGACAGTGAAGATTTTGGTTATAGAATGAGCTTAAACCGGTATTGAACCTGGCATAGTTAATGCTGATTTGAAGCAGTACATTGTATTGGATTTCATAATCCACTTTTGTAGTCAGTTTGACTCTTATTGAGCAATGAGATCTAGGCAGTTGGCCTTCCTGCATGTGCAAGCCCCTCATTGTAGGTAATATTTATTCATTGGCCAGTGAGTGAATATTGTGGGTCACAAATCCCACCGAGGTTTTTCCCACATCGGGTTTCCTCTTTAAACATCTTGTGTTATGGTGTGTTTTCTATGTTGTCTTTATTGTTCCTATTTATTGCATTAATTCTTATTTACCAGTACACTATTTTGGGATGCAAAATTTTTAATAAGTTTAAATATTCTACTAACCGGTTAGATACTGGTTCACCCCCCCTCTCAGTATCTTTGGGACTTTCATTAGTCCTAACATTTACTTCATGTTATATGTTTCTTCATTTACCAGTTTATGTGTATGCTATAAAAGGTTAAAATCTTGTGTTACCGGTAGAATACTGATTCACCACCCCCCCCCCCTCAGTTTTCTTGGATTCATTGTATTCCAACAATTGGTATCAGAGCCTGGTACCTCAAAGGAAGTTTAACAGCTTGAGGAAGATCCTGAAACTGGAATCATTGAACATGGCTATGGAGAAGCAACTTGAGATGGCACTTGAGGATTATGATACTGAAAGGATGAAGAACTTAAAGCTGCAAGATGAATTGAATTTTGCTAATGAATTCATTCTTGTTATGCAAGAAAGGTTATCATCAGCTCAAGCTAGTAGTAAGGAACTTTTGCAAAACCAGGATGATGAAGAGAAAAATGCACTTAAGGATCAATGTCAGAAACTGAGTCAAGCGAACATGCTCATGAAGAATGAAATGCAAGACCTAACTATGAGGATGTCAAAAGATATTGAGGACAAAAAGAAGAAGGAAGAAAATCTTGCTATATCTCTAAAGAACAAATTTGAAGAATGTGGCAGATTGACTCATGAAAATAATATGTTGAGAACTGATTTGGTACAATCCTGAAATAATGAACAAGAGATAAAGAGACAAATAATGACTCTAAGAGATGATCTGACTACTACAAGTGAGTACAAAGAAAAATTCAGGATTAGTGTTGCACAGTTGGATGATTTATTGAAAATACAAAGATAGAGTGAAGATTCTAGAGGACTTCGATTTGTACAAAACAAAAGCTCTGATACTACAAATGAAGATCAGTCAACTTGCATGCCGAACTCATCAGACCGGAGGAAACCGGTAAGGCAATCTAGTGCTTATAAATTCAATGGTAGATATTTTTTTTGTAATAAATTTGGGCATTTGGCTAGACAATGTAGAAATAGAGCAAATCAAAACTACAATTCAATTCTTGGTCAATGCACAAATTACAAGAAATATGGTCACAAGTCGAAAGATTGCAGAATGAATGTTAAGTGTCATGCATGTGGAAAGTTTGGAAATTTGGCTAATAAATGTAGGTCAAGGAATGACACTCGATATGTCAAAGCAATTCAAAAGAAAAATGTTACATATTATGCATGCAAGAAGCAAGACTAAATTGGTTAGCAATGAAAAAGAAAATGAGAAAGGAAAGAAGAAAGTAGATGAAATACAACAAGATCACACCAAGAGATGGGTTAAGAAGTCTGAAGAACCAAGTGCAGATGCAACTACACTGGTAACTGCACCATTAACTCCACTGGTAGAATAGAGCATTCCTACACCGACAGGAAATTCAATTGGTATCTGAGGCATACGCCTTAGAGGTTGGAAAATTCATTGCAAATCTTGCATATTCCCCAGAGGAGATCTGGAAAGACATCTGGAGAGTGGTATTGATCATTGATGGAGGTTTATCCGACATAAAACTGTGAAACCGACATCCGATAGGACGCACTGCTAAGCATTTATGACAGTGATGAATTAGTGTTTATTTGCTAATAAAAAGGGAAAATGGACTCATTTTCACTCACCCAGCACTCAAGATAACCAGAGCAAAGCAAAGGCGAATCATAGGCGATCAAGAGCGAGCAAAGGCATTCCAAAGGATATCCTACAGTTATCTAAGAAGTAATCAAGATCTTTCAACTGATGACTATTATCCAGGTATTTCTTTGAAATGGCATCTGAATCATTATTTTTTCCTTGTTTCATCACAAATCCCACTATTATTGAGGTTGAGGATAGGCTTAGACCTATTTTCAAGGAAGTTCCCCAAATTGATATGAAGGAAGACTCTACTGGCGCATTTTTGAGGGTTCTCGATGGCGTGGTTTATGTGGAAGATGTCAGGGCCTATATTCATTGAACCTTGGAGGATTTAGGCACTGAGGGAATCAAGGGAGTGTATCAATCTATGATACTAGGCAGCTCTAGAACAATCAAGATGGAATATAAAATCATTGAAGACCTAGGGTTAACCAGAATAATGTATATACTGAAATTCAAGGATGAAGTGATTAAATATGTTTTGAATAGGGTCCATAATGAATTCATATGGTTAGAATGGCCTCACATGATCACCAAAGAAGAAATTCAGGTGCTCACTGGCTTACCCAAAGTTGGACAAGAACCAGGAAAGAAAATCTCCAACACTGCAGTTGAGAATCTCACTGGCGCAACCTATGATGGAAGATCAATGAGGATCAACACCATCAAAGATACACATGTGAAATTTTCTAGCATGATCATCGACTACAAGGTAACTCAATCAAGTCAATTGAACTTTGTTGCCAGTTCCTATATCCATCCTACATATCAATGATAATGAATAATGAAAAGTATGACTTGTGTGAATGGTTAAGGAGTGAATTGATGTTAAATATTGGCAAGATCAAAGGTGTTAAGAAAGGAACATTCCAATTTGGCAATCTTATTGTCTTCTTAATGTTTTACTTCATGAACGAGCTACCAGGTTTGGGAAAGAAACGTTGGGCTCATGACATACCGGTAGGTATGCAGATCAAAGATGCAATCACCGGTCTTGGCAGTAACATGGATGAGACTATTTGGGGCTACTTTACAACTTTTCAAGAAAACATGAGACTGAGGGAAAGAATCTCCAAACACATTGTGGAGAAATACTCCACTGATATTTGCTTCACATATGAGACACTGATGGAAGCAGTGGAACCTAGAACAATATGGGTCACTGAATTGGGGTATGAAGTTGATGACAACATCTTGGAGCTATATGCTAAAATGTTGATTTATGCTCCTTTGGATGATAAGGCTGAACACTTTGGCACTGCAGAGGAGATCGCTCTTGAGGTTAAAATTGGTTTCAATAAGAAACGGAGGGAAAAGAAGATAGACAAAATGTCTGCATTTGTTCAAAATGTAATTCATATGATAGATACAAAACTAGGTTCTGGATCTAAACCGGTAGATCAACTGGTAGTGGCTAATACTCCTGAGATAAAGAGGCCTGAGACTTTCATTTCTTCTATCACTTTTGACTTTGATCCAAAGGATAATCAACCTCTTGCATTCAGAAGGGTACAAAGGAAGAAAGTTGACAAGCCTTCGATAGAAGAGAAGAAGGTGGAACCAAGGAGGAAGCTAGTAAGAAAGGTAACAACTACATCCACACCTCTGACAAAGAAGAGACAGCTTGCTCCGTCCTCTCTTGCAACCCCCAACAAGAAGAAAAAGAGTGTGGTCGATGAAGTAATTGAATCTGGTAATGTTACCATCATCTCCCCAATGAATTGTGAAAAATTGATAGATAAGGTAACTAAAGATGGAATTTTGAAGAATGTGTCAAATTTCTATGAAGATTTAGATGATAATGAACAAAATCAAATGGAAGAAGCAATTTTGTTACATTTAGACATATACAAGAAGGATTTGGTAGAGATTTTGAAGGAAATTCCTTTATCATTGTATAATAAGTTAGATGCAAGGAGATTAGATGCAATTAGAAGGGACATGGAGATTAAAGAAGTTGAAGTTTTGAGTATGCATGGTTCTATAAATAATGAGGAAATGAAAAGATGTATATAAGTTGCAAATAGAACAATCTTTAGAAGCAAACCCCAACAAATAAGCTTAATAATGGGTAGAGTCAATGAAATAATAAATGAGACCAGAGATGGTTGGGCTAAATTCTTCCAAAAGAATCTTGATTTTCTCACTTGTCAAGAAGAATCTACTAAGGCAACAACTCCCACCATTCCGGACAAATCTAAAGGGAAAGGAATTTTGGGAAGTTCAGATCAAATTTTGAATGTATCGATAGTTAAACTTAAAAATGATGAGAGTGTGCAAACTAAACCAGTAGAGACAAGATTTGTACAGTCTGAGCAAGGTAAAATAGATAATGTACATAACATTGTGGATAATACTCCACGAACATGTAATAGATACTGCACCAAGTGGTAAAGCCACTAGTGCAAAAGAGGATGAGAAAAGGGATACATTGGGAGAGGATAAGGAAAATGAGACTGATAAAACACTCAGTATCATACTACTAGTTGATTCCCCAGCAAAACTTTTGGAAATTGACACTTCTCAAGTTGAGAAGAAATCAATCACAAAGATGAGTCCCACAGAGCTAATGAAGGAAGGATCTCCAAACAAAGGAATAATAGATCAGTCAATAACAGTTTTGCATAGATTGATTCCTGATTGTATGATTGAAAATGAAGCAAGCCCTTTCGGCAAGCTTAAGGCATTGACAGAGCACATATCTAAAAACTTTCAGGCATTACAATAGATTTACGACAGAAAAGCACTTGAAAGATTTACTCTAGCCAAGAAAGCCACTTTTGACCAAATTATTGAGATAGAGAAGAGGAAGGTTGAAGAGAAACTTATACTTATTGAAAATTCTTTGAAACGGTGTACTAACATCTACAAGATCTGTTGTAATAAAAAAATTCTTACAACAAATGTAGATGAGAAGATAAAGGAGTTACATGAATAGATTACTAATATTGCTAATTATTTTGATGGACTAACTTCACTTACAACATCTATTGATGGAAAAATTTTGACCTTGGAGAACCAATTTTTTTCTTTTGAAAAGGAAAGAGACAAGATTATTTAGAGAGCAAGGAGTCTCAGAGGTTTGGTGAGTCCAAGATTGGATTCACTTGGTGTACATAAGAGGGAATGTATCGATATGCTTACAAAGCCCACATCAGCAGAAGTCACTAAGAAAGAAACACTAGCACATTTACTGAGTGGACTTGCATCTATATTTGAAACATTCAAAACCACCTTGGATACCTATATATAGTTGCTAGAAAAAGCTTACCCGAAAATCTTGAAATTGGTCAAGCTCCGGTAAAGTAATCTGTAATTATTATTTCAATTCTTTCATCGGTCTTTGGCATTGATGCCAAAGGGGGAGTATATATATGTGAAAAATATATAATCCTAGGGGAAGGATATTAGACAAAGTATGTTGCAGACAGAGTCAATTAGCTTAGGAGGAGCTTGTTTGAGTTGAACCGGCAGGGAATCCATTTTTTACATGATTATTGCCATCAATGCCAAAGGGGGAGATGTTGGAAATTGACACTCATTGGATTCATATGTTGTCATTCATGGCAACAATATTCTATAGAAGGCATATATCAACAGATACCAGCATTTGGAGGCTTACACCGACAAATAATGGCATTGGAGTAATTAGGGTCATCATCGGCATTGGCACCGGCATCCAACACTTCAGTGAAGCCGACATCAATCTGGGATCCGAAAGGTTTTATTTGTAAAATAATTTTATAATTATTTTATAGGGCCGACATTGAATATCTTTTGTATTGTAAGCCATTGTAAGGCATATTGTTTATAAAGTGTATATAAATTAGTCTGTTGGGTCATTTTGAAATATGACAAGGTAGTAGAATTGTGTAATACGAAGGATATGTATGTAGGTCATTTGTATGCAAAATTTATATTATGCTATGATCAGTAGATGGTTTGTAAAGCATTCTTGGAGGAAAGGAGATACCGGTAAAAGGGTTTGGGGTTTATGAACTAGTACAAAACAGAGCTATAACCGGAACTCTTTTTAGCATTGCAGAAGCATTTTGTGAGTTCACCATTATTGTTTTATCTTAGAAGAAGCTTGTAGTCAGTGAGACTCTTTTGTGTTGAGTAGTATGCTCTAGGCAGTGTGCCTTCCTGCATGTGCACCCCCATCCTATGCAATATCTTTCATATGGCCAGTGAATTGATATTGTGGGTCACAAATCCCACCGTGGTTTTTCCTCTTTGAGGTTTTCCACGTATAAAATTCAATGTGTTATGGTGTTCATTCAGGTGGTTGGTTTATTTACTTCATGTTATATGTTTCTTCATTTACTAGTTTATATGTGTATGTTATAAAAAGTTAAAATCTTGTATTACAGGCAGAACACTGATTCACCCCCCCCCCCTCTCAGTGTTCTTGTATTCCAATAGTAGTTTGGAAGAAACGGATGTTGAAAGACATTAGATTTGTGTATGATGAGCCTACTATTATTTTTAATGACAATTAAAATGCTACTAATATTTCTAGGAATCCAGTACTACATTCTAAAATGAAGCATATATCAATTAAGTATCCTTTCTTGAGGGAGAAAGTTAGTGATGAAGAAGTAAAACTAGAGTATGTATCTACAAAAGATCAAACTGCAAAAATTTTCACTAAGCCTTTTCCTACAGATACATTTGTGTATTTGAGAGACAAGTTAGGGGTCTTTGCCCCTACTAATGAAGACTAGGTGCATTGAGATGCATCAATCTGGTGGACTCTACAGTTTTATCTCTTTATCTAGGTTGATGAGTTGATGTTGCTACTCAACTGGAGTAGTTAGTGAGTTGTTATCTTTGGCATTGTTGTCAAAGGGGGAGAGAAACATATGAAAAACTACCTTATCTTTGGAGCTTTGTGTGCATGATCTTAGGGGGAGCCTGTTGGATTTTTGTTGGTGTTAATTTATTCCTTTGTATTGATTGTTTTTCATATTTATATGTTTCCATGAATGCCAAAGGGGGAGATTGTTGGACATTGTTGCTGCTAGGATATGTTGTTGTTATTGATGTCAACATATTCCCGTGTTTTGGTGTTGCAGAGAAATGTTTTGGTTTTTTGGTTCTGCATGAAGTATCTCTATTGTCTATACTTCATTCTTTATTGATTTCATGATAATTTGAGGTGATTTGGTCGAGTTATGGATTCCAGTATGGAGACTATTTTTCAGTGTTGCAGTGTTTGATCCGGTGAGATCTAGTATGACCATATCTTGTGCTACAGATTTGGGAGAGTATTTGGAATGTTCTTGTGTCACTTCATTTCAAATGGTTCATGATTTGGTACTCCAGAAGCTATCTTTCTTATTTGAGTTGTTGTTAAGTGTTCTTGAATGTTAGCGTATTGATCGATGAAGATTTGCATAAGTGGTGTTGGTGCAACTATTGTGTATGGTTCTAACGTGCTTGTTGGTGTTTCCTAATCATTTCCTATTTATCTTGGTGGTCCATATTGATTATTGTATGAGTTCTTGATGACCTTCTTGGTCCGGTGATATTTTTTATGTTATGCAGTATTTTGATGGTGTAACATGTTGTGCTTGACCTTGGTAATATTTTTGATGGTGGTGTGTGTATGAGGAGTTCATTTAGGTCCATTCTATGATGTATATGACATTGTATTGTTTTGGTGGTTGATTTATGTATCATGTGATGTAATTTTGTAATTAGGGTCTATGGGTTTGGCCGACCTTTTAGTCAAGGTTGATGATTTGTATAAATGGGTCTAATATTCATGTAATTTGGTGTGGTTGGTGTTGAGTCTATATTATCAGAGAGTGGTGTATGTGCAATCAAGTGAATTCATCTTTTGGTGTGGTGTGTTGAGAAAAGATTAGTGAAGATTTGAGCTTAACTAGTGTTGGCAATATTACAAGGATATTGAGAAGGTTGTTGATGATTATGGACATAACTAATTAAAGATGTTTTACTATCTTG
This sequence comes from Cryptomeria japonica, assembly GCF_030272615.1. NCBI lineage: Eukaryota > Viridiplantae > Streptophyta > Pinopsida > Cupressales > Cupressaceae > Cryptomeria > Cryptomeria japonica. Next base: position 215,630,945 of record NC_081410.1, on the reverse strand, counting down.
ATATTATTATTTTGTCATTGATGTCAAGAAATTGATTTTCTAATTCAGTATGATGTTGCCATATCTTAAGAAATATGATATGAAGATTATAAAGAAGTCGGTAAAGACACAGGAAAGAGTATGATGAATAAGGGGATAAGTTATTCAATGGGCAACTCTACCGAGTCAGACAATGATGAGATCTTGATATTTTAGATTGTTTTAACATCATACATATGTTGTAAAATGTAAAGGTTAATACTATACTATGTTATCAAGCAAAGAACCTAGTCGATAAACCCTAAGGTTATCGCAGTCGGTTAATGAAGACAGAATGTCTACCGAGTGAAGTTTAGTATTCACCGAGTTGTAACTAAGCTATAACAGAATGCATTAAATGTTTACATGTGATATTTAATGAAAGATGTTGATGAGCTAGAGCAGATCAATGATTGGCAAGCCGTAAAAGAAGTTTGTTAAATGAATCTAAGGCAATGGAATGTCAGCAAGAAGATCTACAGCTCAAATTGAACTGCATTACCCTAACACAAGTTCCAAGGCAGGGTAAAATGTTTTCAGATCAAAAGATACAATGAACCTAGACAAGATTGAAGATCTGATGGCTATGATTGATCATGGGAAATGTGATCAATGAGATTAAGTGGTTAGAAGATTGTTTATAAATAAGGAACTATTGACAAACAATGTATGTGGGCAAGTGTATGCAAATGGATGCTACATAGTGATTACCGAGCACAGAAGCTTGAAGACCTGTTAGAATAACAGAGTATTGATGCCCAGCAGATAGACAAGATTAGCTCTGTGTCTAGATTGTATTGAACAAATAGGAATCTGCTTTAGCATTTCAGATGTGAAGTTGCAGATAGATTGTATTACTATTATTTTGTGAAAGTGATAGGAAATCTCTTAACCGAGTGGACTTAACAGTCTTATATGTAAATCCTCTAACAAGGTGACATCTAGCAATGTGTTTGTAATCTTTAACAGGATTTGCTTTTAACCGAGCATACTCTAGAAGAGTATATTTCTTAGTGGGTCCAAAATCCCACAGTGGTTTATCCCTATTTGGGTTTCCATGTTAAATCTGGTGTTATGAGGTTTATATTCTTCATATGCTTTTGAGTTTGCATGTTTGACAGTTTTTGATTATATGACTGATATATGTTACCGAGGTTGAATCTGATGTTTTTATGGATGATTAAGTTTGTATGATTATATTTCAAACTATCAATTGGTATCAGAGCCTTGGACTCTAAAAGGAAATTTTAAAGGCACTTGAGTTAAAGATCCAAAGATGTATAAGAGGGATGCACCTAAGCTGAATAAGTCAAGTTTCTCTACATGGCAGAAAAGGATGAAGCTACATCTATCGGGAGTTGGAGAATATGCTATATACTATCTGTAGAATAATTTTTTTTCACCGAGCACCTATCCATTAACTATGGAAAAGATAAAGGTGAAGCAAGAACATATTCAAGCAATGATTGAAATAACATCTGCATTGACCGATTCTGAGTTTAATGATCTAGAAGGCTGCAATGATGCAAAGGCAATGTGGACTAAGCTCATATCTGTATATGGAGGAGATGAACATGTTCAAAGAGCAAAAGTTGATAATCGAAGAGGACAACTTGAATCTATGAGGATGAATGAAGGTGAGAACATAACCCAGTACAATACAAGACTAAAGGAGATTGTAAATCAAATCAAAGGAGCAGGAGGAACTATTGAAGAAAAGGATGTGACATGTAAGTTGTTAAGAACCCTTTTACTTGCCTATGCAATCTGAGTCTCTGCAATCAATGAATTGAGGTCTATACCTAATATGCCAGTTTCCTTGGATGCTACTATTGGTAAGCTACATGCATTTGAGTTAAGTAATTTTGATAACAGTGGGTCATCGGTAAATAAAGTTGAATCTGCATTTAGTTCTTTTCATCTGAATGAATCTAATGATTACAATGAAAGAAAGTATAAGTACTCAAAGTGGAGCAAGTGAAAGATTTCAGAAGAACATGGAGGAGGTACACAAACTGTATGAAGAAATCAGAAAGCAAGAAGAGTTTGAAGCACTATTGGCCAAAAGGTTACCGAGAGGCAAAGGTAAGTATAAAGGAAAACTACCTTTGAAATTTTTCAATTGTGATAAGATTGGACATATGGCTTCTAACTATCTTGACAAAGATTTCACTGAAAAGAGAGATTACCAAGATGATAGACAGAAAGATAATCATTACAGAGGACACTGAGACTTCAGAAGAAGAAAGACATGCTTAATTGCTGATGAGGAATCTGAAGATGATAAATCAGATGAGACTGATATAGAGGAAGTTGTTTATGTGGCTATCAAGGATGGATCAGATGAAGAAAGGTATGAAGAAAAAGCCCTAATATCTCACATAAACACTAATGATTCTTGGATTATAGATAGTGGATGTTCACATCATATGACATGAGATAAACACAAATTTGTTATGTTAGAAGATTATGATGGAGGCTATGTTAGATTTGGTAATGATGCACCATGTCCGGTAAGAGGTAAAGGATCCAAAACACTTCTTGATAAAGCAAGATGCAATGATGTTTATTGGGTTGAAGGTTTGAAATATAATTTGTTGAGTGTAGCATAGCTAAACAACATAGGTTACCGAATAGAATTTCAGAAAGGAATTGTCAAAGTTCATGACAAGAATGGAAAGCTAGCTGCTATTGGGACACAAACCAAAGGTAATACATTTCACCTTGACTCAACTCAAAATAAGTGTTTGCATGCAAAGATTGATAATACCAGGTTATGGCATAAAAGGTTTTGTCATGTTAATTTTGATAATCTGATCAAGATAAGCAAGAAGCACAGAGTAAGAGGTCTACCGAGTCTTGAAAAACTTGAGAATGCTATGTGTCAAGGATGCCAGATGGGTAAGATGACAAGATCCAACTTTACAAGTAAGTCCTACACTTCTAAGGGAATTTTAGATCTTGTGCACACTGATCTTTGTGGTCCTATGAAAGTTCAAAGTTATTATGGTGATAAGTATTTCATATTATTTGTGGATGACTATTCAAGGATGATGTCAGTAATGTTTTTAAAAGAAAAATCAGAAGCTTTTCAAATGTTTAAGTTTTACAAGGCTAGAATTGAAAATGAAACAGGAAGACAACTGAAATGTCTTAGATCAGATAGAGGAGAGTTCACATCTGATGAGTTCAACCTATTTTGCAATGATCATGGTATTAAAAGACAAGTCTCTGCATCGAGAACTCCACAGTAGAATGGAATAGCTAAAAGAAGAAATAGATCTATTGTGGATTGTGCTAGAACACTAATGATTGAGAAGAAGGTTCCACAAACATTTTGGAGAGAAGCAATAAGCACAGCTATTTACACCTTGAACCGAGTTCAATTGAAGAAAGGTACTTTGAAGACACCTTATGAAATCTGGTATGGCAAGAAACCTAATTTAAGTTATTTTAAGATCTTTGGAAGTAAATGCTATGTTCATAAAGATGATAGAAATGGAAAGTTTGATCAAAAAAGTGAAGAAGGAACATTTCTAGGATATTCTTCTAGAAGTAAAGCATTTAAATGTTTGATCAAATCATCTAACAAAATAGTAGAAAGTGCAAATGTGAAAATAGATGAATTTACAGAAAGAACTGATGAAAGGAATTCCAAAGAACTGGAAGACTATGATGAATTTTTCTATGTGCAACCGAGAAGTCCTACCGAGATAACTGTTGAAGAAAATGAAGAAAATATCCAGTTACTGAGTGATGAAGAAGATCATACAGAGCCTACTGAGATTGTATTAGCCAAGTATGTCAAAAGACACCATGCACCAAGTCAAATTATAGGAGATAAGGATGATCCAGTGATGACAAGGAACAAACTGAGACAAAACACATGTTTGATATCTGAATTTAAACCAAGAATAGTGAAAGAGGCATTTAACAGTGAAGATTGGATAAATGCTATGACTGAAGAGATTGATCAAATCAAGAAGAATGACACATGGACACTGGTCCCAAGACCGAATGACAAAAATGTAATCGATACAAAGTGGATCTTCAGAAACAAGCTAAATGAGAAAGGTGAGATCATTCAGAACAAAGCAAGATTGGTTTGCAAAGGTTATGCCCGAGAAGAAGGAATTGATTATGGTGAGACTTTTCCACCTATTGCTAGACTTGAAGGAGTTAGAACATTGTTGGCATATGCTGCTTTCAAGAACTTCAAGGTATATCAAATGGATGTCAAATCTGCATTTCTGAATGGAATATTAGAAGAAGAAGTTTTCATTGAACAACCCGAAGGATTTGTTGATGACAATAATAAAGATCAGGTATGTAAATTGAACAAAGCTTTATATGGTCTGAAACAAGCACCTAGAGCATGGTATGAAAGATTGCACTCTTATTTGATTAAGATTGGTTTTATAAGGACAAGTGAGAACAACAACATGTACATGAAGAATGATGAAAATGGAATACTAATCTTAGCCATATTTATTGATGATATTATATTTTGTGGAAATGACTCTTTATGCAAGAACTTTGGAAATGAAATGAGCAAAGAATTTGAGATGTCATTAATCGGTGAGATAAAGTATTTTATAGGCTTACAGATACTACAAATGAAAAATGAGATTTTCATTACTCAATCCAAATACATAAAGGAAATCTTGAAGAAATTTGGAATGGAGGATTCAAAGCCAGTAAGTACTCCCATGACGACCAATTGTAAACTATCAAAGAATGATGAATCTGCATCTATTGATGAGACACTCTACCAATTCATGATTGGAAAACTACAATATGTTGTTCATAGCAGGCCAGATATAGCACATGCAGTAGGTATTGTTGCAAGATTCTCTGCAGATCCTAAGGAAATACACATGACAGCAATCAAAAGAATTTTCAGATACTTGAAAGGCACTGAAGATTATGGCTTAGTATATCAAAAAGGAAATGATTTTGATCTAAAAGTTTATACTGATGCTGATTGGGTAGGCAACATTGATGACAGAAAAAGCACAAGTGGAGGAGCTTTCTTCTTAGGAGAAAGACTAGTGAGTTGGCTTAGCAAGAAACAAGGATGTGTTTCTCAGTCAACAGCCGAAGTTGAATATGTTGCAGTAGCACTGAATTGTACCAACATTGCATGGATCAAACAACTGTTGGAAGGTATAAATGAGAAAGTTACCGAGCCAGTAACTATATTCTATGACAATACTAGTGCCATTAATATTTCAAAGAACCCTATTATGCACTCTAAGACAAAGCACATCTTTATCAAATATCATTGTCTTAGAGAAGAAGCTCAAGAGAAGAAAGTGGTGTTGGAATATGTCAACACAAAGGAGCAAATAGCTGATATCTTCACCAAGCCACTACCAAAGGACACTTTTGAATATCTCAGAAGTAAGTTAGGGGTCCTACCCCTATCTTTTACTCACTGACAGAGTTCGGTGAAAGCATCACTTCGATGACTCTATTGAATATCTTTTGGGGAGCTTTGGGGAGCTGATGCTGGAGTGATACACTTTAGAATGTTTTTCTAAAAGTGTACTAGAAATAATACTAGGATAATACAAAAAATGATACAGGGAACAGGACTGATTCTATTATTTTTTGCATTGTTGTCAAAGGGGGAGAAGACCAAGAAGGAGAAGACCTACCCAGGGGGAGAAGACCAAGAAGGAGAAGATCTACCAAAAGGGGAGAAGACTTGAGAAGACTGAGAGAAGACTACAGATTGAAATAAAGACTGAAACCAGAAGACAAGTCTGATGTATGGGGGAGAGCATTTTTTAAAGGTCAAATCAATTGGTTTTGCCATCAATGCCAAAGGGGGAGATTGTTGGCAATATTACAAGGATATTGAGAAGGTTGTTAATGATTATGGACATAATTGATTAAGGATGTTTTACTATCTTGATATTATTATTTTTTCATTGATGTCAAGAAATTGATTTTCTAATTCAGTATGATGTTGCCATATCTTAAGAAATATGATATGAAGATTATAAAGAAGTTGGTAAAGACACGGGAAAGAATATGATGAATAAGGGGATAAGTTATTCAATGGGCAACTTTACCAAGTTAGACAATGATGAGATCTTAATGTTTTAGATTGTTTTAACATCATACATATGTTGTAAAATGTAAAGGTTAATACTATACTATGTTATCAAGTAAAGAACCTAGTCGGTAAACCCTAAGGTTATCGCAGTCGATTAACAAAGACAGAACGTCTACTGAGTGAAGTTTAGTATTCACCGAGTTGTAATCGAGCTATAACAGAATGCATTAAATGTTTACATGTGATATTTAATGAAAGATGCTGATGAGCTGGAGTGGATCAATGATTGGCAAGCCGTAAAAGAAGTTTGTTAAACAAATCTAAGGCAATGGAACATCGGCAAGAAGATCTACAGCTCAGATTGAACCGCATTACCCTAACACAAGTTCCAAGGCAGGGTAAAATGTTTTCAGATAGAAAGATACAATGAACCTGGACAAGATTGAAGATCTGATGGCTATGATTGATCATGGGAAATGTGATCAACGAGATTAAGCGGTTAGAAGATTGTTTATAAATAAGGAACTGTTGACAAATAATGTATGCGGGCAAGTGTATGCACAGGGATGCTACATAGTGATTACTAAGCACAGAAGCTTGAAGACCTGTTAGAATAACAGAGTATTGATGCCCAGTAGATAGAAAAGATTAGTTCTATGTCTAGATTGTATTGAACAAATAGGAATCTGCTTTAGCATTTCAGATGTGAAGTTGCAGATAGATTGTATTACTGTTATTTTGTGAAAGTGACAGGAAATCTCTTAACCGAGTGGACTTAATAGTCTTATATGTAAATCCTCTAACAAGGTGACATTCTGATTGAGTGTTTGAAATGCTTTGACAAGGTCACTTCTAACAAAGTGAAGATCCTAATAGATCTGAGGGAAATCCCTTATTCGGGTCACATCTAGCAATGTGTTTGTAATCTTTAACAGGATTTGCTTTTAACCGAGCATACTCTAGAAGAGTATATTTCTTAGTGGGTCCAAAATCCCATAGTGGTTTTTCCCTATTTGGGTTTCCACATTAAATCTGGTGCTATGAGGTTTATATTGTTCATATGCTTTTGAGTTTGCATGTTTGACAATTTTTTATTATATGACTGATATATGTTACCGAGGTTGAATCTGATGTTTTTATGGATGATTAAGTTTGTATGATTCACTCCCCCCCCCCCTCTCATCTTGTTGGCTATTGGATCTATACTTATATTAAGTATCAGAACTATCAAACTAGAACTATCATCACGCATTAGCAAATGCTATTTTCCAGTTCATTCTTTCTAGATTGTAGTCCAAATCTTTTTGTAAGGTAGTGAACCTTCTCTGGGGGTTGGAGCCTATTGGGTCATTGTAATTTGAGAAGTGAGCTCTAGGTAGTGTGCTTGAATGCATGTGCATTACCCACTGTAATATTTACACATACTACTACAGAGTATCATCTCATTATGGGTAGGTTCCTACCATGGTTTTTCCCTTAACCAAGTTTTCCACATCAAAAATATTGGTCTTATGTGTATAGTTGTTATTGTTGTTATCTTTCTTCTTGTTGAAATTCATATGATCTGAGATTGTGCTTAACTGGTTAAATCTGGTGAAAACTAATTCACCCCCACTCTCAATTTTCCTTCTTTGTTGTTGCCAACAATAGCATTGACCCAAATCAAAACCTCTAACATGCAACACCATTAAATAACATGCCAAGATCATCCATAACACCCAACAACCATTGGGTCAGCCAAAAAGTCATATAACACGAAGAATACAACCAGACCAATAAAATCTTCAATAACACACACAAGGAACAATGCGAACCACCAAAACACATAGAACATAATCGAAGAACATCAACAAGCAATTTGAATTCCTCTGTAACAACCACAACAACTTGGATAACTAGAATCATCATCATTTCACCTCCAGAGATCAAGTACACCAACATAACTTACTGACAAACTAAAAGATACGCTTTTGAAATTCCAAATCATGAACCATCTAAATTGACGACACACATGAACATCCCAAACACTCTCCAAACTCCACACAACATAAAGAATCTATTATGAAGCAATACAAACTATAAATCACAACTATGCAATATAGAACCAATAGAAAAACCAATCATCACACCAGATCACATAACTCGATCAAATCAAACTCATACTAAATCAACTAGAGATAAGTATCTCAAAACCCATTAATCCGCATCAACATATTTGTAGCCAAACCAACACTCTGCACAATCAGAGCACAAGATCATAAGAATATGTTTATATAAATGACAACAACACATTCCAACAACTCTAATATCTAACAATCTCCCCCATTGGCATTCATGGAAACATATGAATGTGAAAAATAATGAATGCAAAGAAAGAAATCAACTCCAGCAATCTCTCCATGAGATCATGCACACACAACTCTCTCCCTTAGATAGATAAGATATATTTTCACATGCTTCTCTCCCCTTTGACCTCAATGCAAAAGACATACAAATTATCATTCTCTCCCCCTTAGAAAAATCTCACACTAACTACTCCCCCTCAGTAGCACACCCACTCATCAATCTAGATATCTGGATAAGACTATGAAGTCCACCAGATTGATGCAAATCAATGCATCTAGTTCACATCAGGAGGGGCAATCACCCCTAACTTCTCTCTTAAATATACAAATGTATCTATAGGCAAAGGCTTTGTGAAGATATCTGTAATCTGTTCCTTTGTAGATACATACTCTAATCTGACTTTTTTCGCATTCACCTTCTCTCTCAAGAATTGAAATACCAAGTATCCATCAAGTTTCATTTCCAACAATTGCCTCATCCATACCACCTATATACACTTGCATAACCATGAAACCAATATCATTCTACAAACTTTATTAGTACACAAGATAAATATGCAAGAACATAAGATAAACAACCTTAACATCGCAACATAAGGATTTTCTTGAATTTCAGGCTCTTGAACTCTTTCTTTTGTATCAACATCTCCACCTTTATACTCAGGCTTATTCTGGAACAAAACAAGTTCTCATGTATTGTTCTTTGCAATCTAATTTAACTCTTCTTCCATAACTTTTACCCAATTTTCATCTTTACAAGCTTGAGCAACATCTTTAGAACCATACTGAACCACTTCTGCCATGGGGAAAAATAATCTTTTCCCTTCTATTTAGCCTCTTCTCTAAACAAGAGCCTAGCTGACCATATTAAAAAACCTAGCTCCTACCCTCTTGTGCACCGGGGACTCATTTTGCTGATTTATGAATATATGAAGGATAAGACTAGGGCCACCAAGGATGACCCTTTAATCATCAATGCTCAGATTTCTGAGAAATGCATAGATTCTAATTCGACTGGGGAGACCAGCACCCCTTCCCATAAAAAAAGGAAGGTTGAGATTGTGCAGGAAGAAAAGGTGCTTTGTGAGGAAGAAGAGGGAAAGAGTAAGGAAAACATGTCTGAAATGGAGATTAACAAGGAGGAGAATTACGGGGAAGGGGAGGAAGGGGGCAATTCTGAGAATAGTCAACCTAACCCTGAAGGCTTGGAAATTAAGAAAGAGGCTCTGAAGCCCAAGGAAGGTGAAAACCCTAAGCGAAGGAGATAGAACAGAGCAAGGATTCTATGGACACCATTCTGGATACTGCCCGCAATTGCACCCTTGAATTCTTCAACTTTCAGAAGTGGGTGGTGGAAAACATTACCAGCATGTAGGGTAAACAAAGGGAGCTGGAGGTTAAGATCAATAAGCTAATCAACATGTTCGACTCTGGGAAGCAGCACGAGGAGATAAAGAATAGTGAAGCGGAGGAAGAAATGGAAATGGAAGACTAGCTGGAGAAAGACTTGATAAAAGGAGACCTGAAACATCTGGAGGACGTCATCAAAATACTGAAGGAATAGGTGGAGGAGGATAAGGACAATGTCAATGCCTGAATGGCTAGAAATGAGAAAGCCTTGAAAATCCTTATGGACCATAGCCTACAGGTTCTAAAAGTCTCCTCCCAGAACATGAATGCACTGGTGAATCATCTAGAAAAGAAAAACTAGGAGAAGAACCTGGTAGTTATTGAAGATGCTTCTACTTCCAACCTAAGCCACCAGACCCCTAGGCGCAGAACTAGGCAGACTATGGTGGAGAAGGATATGAAGATGAAAGAAAGCCAGACTGCTCAGGAAAATACCGACTTGAGGGAAGCAGCCAAGGAAATGATTCTTTTGGTGCAGGATGCAGAAGAAACCATGAAGAATTTCTAATTTTATGTTTATGTTGGGCTTGGGGACAATTTCTTGCTGGTCTCTTGTTGTCCTTTCCTATGTTGCTGGTCTTTTTGCTAGTTTTTTGCCGCTGTTGTTTTTTGTTTCTTTCCTGAATATCTTTCATATGTAACTGGGTTTCGGGTCCCTTAAAACCTATTTTTAATTAATCAAAAACATTTTTAGACTCAATTTTGGAAATCAGACATGTCTCTTCAGCAATAATTCTTCTCCTATTCATTACACCTTTATTTTTATCACCAATAATATGATTCTCTGAATTATTTAATCTTACATATATGGGGGTCTTCTGATTGTTCTAGTTTTCAGTCTCTTGAACTTCTTCATCACCAACAACATCTGGATTTACTCTCTTCCGGATCACTCTGTTTCATGCTCGGAGTCTGTACTTGCTTTGAACTAACATCCTGATCATCAGATTCATATCCACATGATTTGATTTTCTTCTCATGACTCTCATCAACCTTCACATTTGCATTTTCTACTATTTTTCTTAGTCTTTTGTTGCAACACCGGTAGGCCTTTCTCTTAGTAGAATATACCAAAAAGATTGCTTCATCACATCTTGCATCAAATTTTCATATATCCTCATCTCTTTTGATATATCATTTTCTTCCAAAGATTCTAAAATATCTAACTGTAGGAACATGACCAAACCACAATTCATGAGGAGTCTTTGTGAAATCATCTCTTATATGCACCCGGTTGAATGTGTACACAACAGTACTAATATCTTCTCTCTAGTAGATATGCAGAAAATTTCCTTCAATCATCATAGTCCTAGCAACATCCAAAATAGTTTTGTTCTTTGTTTCAACAACTCCATTCTGTTGAGGAGTTCGCAAATCAGATATCTTTCTCCTGATTATTTTCTCTTCACAAAAGGAATTAAACTCACCAGAAGTGAATTATCCTCCTCTGACAGATCTTAGACACTTCAACTTCAATCATATCTCTATCTCCACTTTATCTTTAAATATTTTTGAATTTCTCCAGTGCTTCAAATTTCTCCCTTAGAAAAGTGACCCACATCATTCTAGAATAGTCAACAATCAGCAACATAAAGTATCGGTCACCCTACAATATTCTCACTCTAGAAGGTCCACATAAGTCATTATGCGCAAAATCTAATAACCCATTAGATGTATACAATTTTCTCTTAAATGAAATTCTTGTTTTCTTTCCCAATCGACATTCTTTACACAATGGATTAATAGGCTTCACTATCTTAGGTAGATCTCTAATAGCTTGGGTAGAACTTATCTTATTCACGAAATCAAAGTTAACATGACACATTATCCTATGCCACAACCAACTCTCATCAATCTGATCAATTAAAAAACTTTTCTCACCAGCATTTAGATGAAATATATTACCTTTAGTTTGACTTTTTGATTTAATTTCTATATTAGAGCTATTCAAGATCTTATATTTCCCATTCTTGAATTGTAAATCATATCCCTTATACAACATCTATCCAACAATCAAAATATTATGCTTTGAACCCTAAACATATAAAACATCATCAGTATTATGCTTACCATCAAGAGAAATAGAACCTCTGCCATGAATTATACAAGATTTGTTGTCTCCAAATATTACTACACCACCATCATACTTCTCCATATTCACAAATTTAGCTTTATCACCTGTCATGTGATGTGAAAAAATACTATCAATAACCCATTCATCTTTCTCTTCAATCTTAGCAGCCAAGGCTTTCTCTTCAATAATGTAGCTTATAGAATCAGTAGGTATCAGATCATCTTCCTTGATAGCAATGAACACAAATTCATCTTCTGAATTCCGTTTCTCATACTCATCATCTATCACACCGGCTCCCTTAGGCAATCTTCTAGCAATAAGTGATTCAAGATCTTCCAATTCTCTTTCCTCTTCTTCCATCTCTTTCTTTTCTCTTACATATCTGGAAGCCCTAGTTGAACTTTCTCCCGGATCATACTTTTGTGTCTTGGATATAGTAGCTTTAAATGCAGTCTCAGCTTTGCCATGTGATTCACCAAGTTCACTCAATTAAAAAGTAGCAAGATTACCAATCAACATATCTCTTGTCATAGTTGTCACAATTTGAATCTCATCAATAGATGCAACTTTATGTTTATAAGCATGAGGCAATGATCTCAACACTTGACCTACAATCTCATCTTCTTCAATGAATCCACCGAAATTTCTGATGTTTAGTACAAGATCATTCATTTTAGCCATAAAGGATGAAATATTCCCATCTTCTCCCATTCTCATTAACTCATAATTTTCTTTCAAGTTCTACAATTTATAAACTTTCACATGTTTGTCTCTTTCATAAAAGCTTTTTAGCTTCTCCCAAATCTCATGAGCAGTTTGCAATCCCATCACATTAGTCATCTCTACATCATTTGGGGGACGCTGCATCAATTCTTCTTTAGCTATTATATTATGTTCAATATCCTTGATCTTAGCTGTAGTAACAAGACCATTCTGAGGAACATTGTAGACATTCTTTTTGATCTTCTAATAATCTTCTCCTAGACATTTCAAGTGACACTCCATCTGGTCCTTCCATATGGTGTAATTAGTTCCATCAAATCTCAGACTCTCCTTCATGAAAACAACAATTGCCATCCCGGATCTCCTCAAGCAGTCAAGCTTCTTCTAGAGGATCTAGCTCTGATACCAATTGTTGGCAACAATGCAGGAAAACTAAGAGGGGGGGTGAATCAATTTTTAGCGAACTTAAAAAAAATAATCTCAACTTCAAATATGATCAAGAACAAAAATAGAAAAATATATCCACCATATCAACAACACACATAACACACAAATGTTTCATGTGGAAAACTCGGTTAAGGGAAAAGCCATGGTGGGAACCCGCCCACAATATGATGATACTCTGTAGTAATATGTGAAAATATTACAATCGAGAATGCACATTCATTTAGGAACACTTCTTAGTGCTCACCGCTCAAAAACAACAAAGGGCTACAATCCTGGGAAGGCTCACTACCTTACAAAGATCGGACAACAATCCAGATTACATGAACTTAAAGAATAGCATCTCCAAATGCCTGATCACAGTTCCAATTAAGCACACTTCTCTGCTCTTCTCCACACTACCAAATGATAAATTTTCTTGTTTGCACATATAATACTCTCATAGATCATAAACACAACCGTAGACATACATCTTACATGATTACAACACTTATTTATACAAATTATCAACCTTAAATTCAAGGTCGGCTCAACACATAAGACCTAATTATAAAATTACATCACACGATACATAAATCAATATGAAAATTGATAAAATCTTGCAAAGGACATAGAATGGACCCATATCAAAACCTCAAACATGCAACACCACCGAATAACTCACCAAGATCATCCACAACATGAAAAAACTATCAGGTCAGCTAGAAAGTCGTATAACATGAAGAATACCACCAGACCAATAAAATATTCAATAACACGCACAACAAACAATGTGGACCACCAAAATTCATAGAACACGATCGAAGAACATCAACAAACAATCTGAATTCCTCTGCAACAAACACAACAACTCGAATAACTAGAATCATCATAATTTCACCACCAAAGCTCAAGAACACCAACATAACTTACTAACAAATTGAAAGATATGCTTGTGAAGTTCCAAATCATGAACCATCCAAACTAAGGACACACATGAATGTCCCAAACACTCTCCAAAATACACACAACATAAAGAATCAATTCTGGAGCAATACAAACTAGAAAGCACAACTCTACAATATAGAACTAATAGAAAAACCAATCATCACATTGCTGGTATTATGGATGTGTTGCATTAGTTCTATCATTGATGTCAACACTTATCCTTCTAGAGATCTTTGGTAATGTTGAACTGACACAATATGTTCACTGGCATGTTCAGTGACTTATGCACAGTCACCAGTATATTGTTCACCGACAGGTTATATTGTTCACCGACACTGAGGATGACTTGTTACCATCTGGTGATCACTTGGTTATTTCGAAGACATGGTTTGGATACTTGGTTTTGGTATTTTGGTTATTGACCTAATCAGTTTGACATATTTTCCATTACCAGAAGATTGTTCTAGGTTATGGACCGGCATGCATTATCTATTCTAGACCAGCACGACACATTATGGAGATGATTTACTAATTGGATATTGTTGTAAATGTATTGAGCCAACATGATGCATCACATCTTGACTTATTTGTAATTGGTTTAGTTGTAATATTCTTAGTAAGCCGACCTACACATTTGGTCTTAGGTTTTGGTATATATGTAAGATCTCATTTGTGAGATAGAGAGAGTACAATATTGTAAGTAAGGTTATGGTTTTGTAACATGGTATGTGCGAATATTGAAGATCATATGAGAAAACCATAGAGAAGGTTCAAGGAAGGTTAGAAGTTGATTACTAGAGCTTAACCGGTACTGAATCCAACATTAGAGATGCTACTTTGAGTAGTAGATTATCATTGGATTTAACCATCCAATTGTAGTCAGTGTGACTCCTATTTTGTGATTGAGCAGTGAGCTTTAGGTGGTTGGCCTTTCTGCATGTGCAAACCCCGTTTGTATACACATACTATCTACAGTAGTATCATCTGATTGTGGGTAAGTTTTCCTACCATGGTTTTTCCCCTTACAAGGTTGCCACATACAAATCTTTGTGTTACATGTTGTGGATGTTGTTTCTCTTTTTGTTTTATGCATTAAGCTTCACCGATATTAATACTAACTGTTAATCTATCAATCGACATTAAGTTTGGTTTACCGGTATTATGCATCAAGTTTAACTAAGTTATATTTGGGTTGAAATTAATTGATAACTGATTCACTCCCCCTCTTAGTTGCCTCCGGGTCCTAACAATTGGTATCAGAGCTTAGTCCTCTATTTACAGAAGTTAAACAGCTTGAGGAGATTCTATGGTAACAAACTTTTTCAGGAAGGACAGTCCGAAACTTGATGGAACTAACTATGGTATATGGAAGATCATAATGGAGACACATCTGAATTGCATTGGAAGAGACATATGGGATATTACAAAGAATGGCTATGTTGGTCCTACACCGAATCAACCTAATCCACCAACATTGGGTAAGGATCAACATAATGATTGCAAAGCAAGAGAAGCACTCTTGAGCACTTTGTCAAATCAGCAAATCATGGGATTAGCAGACCAATTTAATGCTAAAGCTATTTGGGATAAATTGGAGATATTGAATGAAGGAGATATCACTATAAAAATTGCTAAACTAGAATGCTTCCGGGTCAGGTATGAAAATCTGAAAATGGAAGAAGATGAAAGAATTTTTGCTTTTATGGAAAGGGTTAATGAAATTGTTTTTTGAATACAATGTTGTGGAGGATACTTAAGTGAAGATGAAATTGTTTCTAAAGTTTTAAGAGCATTGCCACCAGCATACAAAATGAAATTAACTACTATTAATGAGTTGAGAACAATGCCTAATACATCAGTATCTAGAGATACCTTGGTTGGAAAACTTTCAGCATTTGAGCTTGAGGAATTTGGTCCTGTCTCTATAATTAAAATAGATTTGGCCTTCAAAGCATCATCATCTGAGAAGATTGATTGGAAAGCACTTTATGCAAAAGAATTTGAAGATATCAGAAAGGAAACTATTTGCAAGGAAAATGCCTAAAGGTCTTATTGGAAGTAAGTATGAAGGTAAAGCACCATTTAAATGTTTTAATTGCAATAAAGTTGGTCATATGGCATCTAGATGTCCTAATAGACATGCAAGATTGAGAGAGGAAGCTAAAAGAACATATAAACCTAACCCTGAATATCAGAGATACAGATTCAAGAAGAATAAAGACAAATCATGTTACTATGTTGATGAAGGAATTAGTGATGATTCTGATGAAGAACCGATAGACAATGGATGGGCTTTTGTTGCAATAAAAGAAGATCAACTGGCACCTATTGTTCCAGTGGTAGAGCAGGCCCTGGCAGCTAAAATTGAAGAAAAGGATGAATGGATTATAGATTCCAGATGTTCACATCATATGACTGGTGATAAAAGTAAATTCTTATCTTTTTAGGAATATTGTGGAGGTCTAGTAAGATTTGGGGATGATAAATCTTGTTTGATCAAAGGAAAAGGCACTATATCTTTTGATGGTAAGCACAATAGTAACAATGTTTATTATGTTTAAGCTTTTAAGCATAATCTTTTGAGTGTTGGTCAATTAGTTGAAAAGGGATTTTAGTTACAGTTCAAGAATGGTAAATGCAAAATCATGAATAGAACTGGATTGGAGATTGCAATCAGCAATCAGATTAGAGGTAATATCTTTCATTTGAATAGCAGTGAAAAGACATGCTTGATTGCACCTATTGATGAAAGTTGGTTATGGCATAAAAGACTTTGTCATGTGAATTTTGATTGCATTATAAAGATCAGTTTAACTAAGGTAGTAAGGGATTTACCTAAGATTGTAAAACCTCATAATCCGATATGTAAGGAATGTCAAATGGGAAAGCAAGTTAGAACAATTTTTAAGAGTATTTCTGAGAAATCCAATAATGTTCTTGATTTAATTTATACTGACTTGTGTGGTCCAACAAGAACAAGAAGTCTACAGGGAGATAGATACTTTATGCTAATCATTGATGATTATTCTAGAATGTGTTGGGTTACCTTTCTTAGGGAGAAATTAGAAGCTTTTGGGAAATTCAAACTATTCAAGGTAATAGTAGAGAATGAAACCGGTAAGAAAATCAAATGTTTAAGATCAGATCAAGGAGGAGAATTTACATCTAAGGAGTTTAATACATTCTATGAAGTGAATGGAATCAGAAGACAACTATCAACACCCCAGACACCCCAGCAAAATGGGATTGTGGAAAGGAAGAATAGAACTATTATGGATGTAGCTAGAAGCATGATATTAGAAGCAAATCTACCTCATGTTTACTGAAGAGAAGCAGTGAATACATCAGTTTACACTTTTAACAGAGTTCACATCAAAGGTGAAACCAGTAAGACCCCTTATGAACTATGGTTTGGTAATACTCCTACTCTTAAATATTTCAGAATATTTGGAAGCAAATGTTACATTAGGAGAGATGAGTATATTGGTAAATTTGATCCTAGAAGTGATGAAGGAATATTTTTGGCTATTCATCTAAGAGAAAAGCATATAGATGTTTTAATAAGAGATTGCAGAAAATCATTGAGAGTGCAAATGTGAAGATTGATGAACATTTTAGAAGAAATTCAAGGTCTATAGAATCTGAACCGGCAGTTGAGATAATCACAATTGAACCTATACACAGTGCACCGATACAAAATGTTGATCCAGTCACACCGACATCATCAAAGAATTCCACAATGACCAAAGAACAACAACAAGTGAACAAACCTAGGTATGTAAGAGTGAATCACTCTAAAAGTCAGATAATTGGGAATAAATATCAAGGTGTTATGACAAGAGGAAGACTAGAAAATGAAGAGGTATGTTTATTTTCTCAAATTGAAAAGAACAACACTTGGACATTGGTTTCCCAGCCTAAAGACAAAAATGTAATTGGAACTAAATGGGTATTACAAAATAAACGTAATGAAGATGGTAAGGTAATCAGAAACAAAGCAAGATTAGTGTGTAAAGGATATTCACAAAAAAAGGGAATTGATTATAACGAAACCTTTGCACCGGTAGCTAGAATTGAGGCAGGCAGATTATTTCTTGCATTTGCAGCTCACAAGAACTATAAAGTATATCAGATTGAAGAGGAAGTTTCAATTGAATAGCCTGATGAATTTTCATTGACAAATAATAAAGATGTGGTTTGCAGATTAAGGAAAGCTTTGTATGGATTGAAGCAATCTCCTAGAGCTTGGTATGCTATATTAGACAAATTTCTTTTGAAGCTTGGTTACACTAAAGGTAACGTTGACAACAACTTATATTTCAAAGTGACTAATGATGACATCTTGGTTATTGAAGTTTTTGTTGATGATATCATTTTTGGAGGAAAAGATGGATTATGTAAAGACTTTGCTAATAAGATGCAGGAAGAATTTGAAATGTCTATGATTGGGGAGAAAATTCTTTTCAGGATTGTATATTTCACAGACTGATAAAGGTATATTCATATGTCAAACAAAGTAATTGAAGGAACTATTGAATAAATTTGGTATGGAAAATTACAAACTGGTAAGTACTCCTATGACTACAACTGATAAATTGATATTGAAGGATGATTCAACTCCTATTAATCTGACAAGATATAAATCTATGATTGGAGGTTTACTGTATTTGACACAAACAAGACCTGACATAATGAATGCAGTATGTATTGTTTCAAGATTTCAAAGTAATCCTGGAGAATATTATAAATCAACAGTAAAAAGGATTTTCCATTATCTACAAGGCATAGCAAATCCGTGTTTATGGTATCCTAAAAATGAAAATTTTGAATTATGTGCATACACCGATGCAAATTGAGTAGGAGATGTAGATGACAAAAAGAGCACCATGGGCGGGGTATTATTTCTTGGTAGTAGATTGATTTCATGGTTGAGCAAGAAACAAAGTTGTACATCATTATCGACAACAAAATAAAAATATATTGTAGTAGCAACTAATTGTACTCAGGTATTATGGATTAAGCAAATGTTGAAGGACATAAAGGTAAAATGCAAAGAACCTATAATCATTTATTGTGATAATTCAGTAGCAATTGATATATCAAAGAATCCAGCATTTCACTCTAAAACTAAACATGTTTCTATCAAATATTTTTTTTTGAAAGAGAATGTTGAAGCAAAAGAAGTGAGATTGTGTTAGGTCCCGGAGACAACTGAGAGGGGGGGGGAGGGGTGAATCAGTTGTCTGATAAATTCAAACCAAAAACTTATTAACCAACTTAATGCTTAATATCGGTAAACTAGTTAAGTATGTCGATAGATAGTGTTAACAGTAAATTGCTATATCGATAAGGATTAATGCATGAAACATAAACATAAAGTCATCCACAACACATGACACCAATATTTGTACATGGAAACCCTATAAGGGGAAAAACCATAGTGGGAAACAATCAGATGATACTACTGCAGATAGTAAGTGTACATAAATGGGGTCTGCACATGCAAAAAGGCCAACAACCTAGAGCTCACTACTCAATCACAAAAGAATGGTTAAATCCAATAAGAATGTACTGCACAAAATACCATCTTCATATGTTGGATTCAGTACCGGTGTAATGTTGATATGCTTCTACAAAAACCTAACTTCACCTTCAAATGATGTCTTCGTGTATAACCCTGCTTGATCTCGCATATACCTTCACTTAATTCTTTTTCGCATTCCACACTTGATCTTACAAATAAGATCTTACATTTATACCATACCCTAAGACCAATTTTAGTAGGTCGGCTCTACAAGATATTACAATTAAACATTTTACAAACAATACAATATCTGATGCAATAACCGATTAAACATGTTGGTTTAATGCATTTACAACAATAATAAATCATCTCCATAGCATGCCATGGTAATCTAGAAAAGATAAACCTGCCAGTGTAACCCTAGATAACCTGGACCTATTTGCCGGTAAAGGCAAATATGCAAATATGAATATACTAATGATTAATTCTTCAAAACAAAGTGTCCACATGATGTCTTCGACATTACCAAGTGTCTTCCATATCATTCCAAGTACCGGTGAACAATATATCCTGCCGATGAACCATATACTAGTAACTGTTGCATAGTTTACTTGCTTGCCGATGAATGTTGCTGGATCTTCAGAGTAGGTGTTGACATCAATGACAAAACCATACCAAAATACCAACAGATTGGTTTATGTGAATACTAAAGAGAAGATTGCAAATATCTTTACTAAGCCTTTGCCTAAGGAAACTTTTGAATATCTCAGAGAGAAGCTTGGGGTAATACCCTCACTGGTAGAGACTTAGATAGTTGATGATTGGCATCAAACCGACAAAATTAACAAGGAAACCTTTTTCTTGGCTTTGATGGAGGAGAGCTACTTCTCAGGGGGAGTAGTTGGTTATAACAATTGGTTATTGTAATTGGTTGTATATTCTAGTATTTGTATTTCTTTGGCATTTTATATCAAAGGGGGAGAGATATCTATGGAAAAACCTTATATTTAGGAAACATTATCCTATGGGGAGAGATTTATTCATTGGAGGAGAGATATATACTCTCTGCATTTATATTTGATTTCTAGAGATTGTTGATTTTTGGTTTTTGGCATTCTATTTTGGCACTTAGATGTTTTTCCATCATGTGTTGCCATCAATGCCAAAGGGGGAGATTGTTGATATTATAGATGTGTTGCATTAGTTTTGTCATTGATGTCAACACTTATCCTTCTTGAGATCTTTGGTTATGTTGAACCGACACATTATGTTCACCAGCATGTTCAGTGACTTATGCTCAGTCACTGGTATATTGTTCACCAACACTGAGGATGACTTGTTACCATCTAGAGATCACTTAGTTATGTCGAAGACATGGTTTGGATACTTGGTTTTTGTATTTTAGTTATTGACCTAATCAGGTTGACATGTTTGTTGTTACTAGAAAATTGGTGTAGGTTATGGACCAGCATGCATTATCTATTCCAGATCAGCATGACATGTTATGGAGATAATTTACTAATTGGATATTGTTGTAAATGTATTGAGCTGACATGATACATCACATCTCGACTTATTTGTAATTGGTTTAATTGTAATATTCTTAGTAAGTTGACCTACACATTTGGTCTTAGGTTTTGGTATATATGTAAGATCTCATTTGTGAGATAGAGAGAGTACAGTATTGTAAGTAAGGTTATGGTTTTGTAACATGGTATGTGCGAATATTGAAGATCATATGAGCAGACCATAGAGAAGGTTCAAGGAAGGTTTGAAGGTGATTATTAGAGCTTAATCGGTACTGAATCCAGCATTGGAGATGCTACTTTGAGCAATAGATTATCATTGGATTTAACCATCCAATTGTAGTCAGTGTGACTCCTATTTTGTGATTGAGCAGTGAGCTCTAGGCGGTTGGCCTTTCTACATGTGCAGACCCCATTTGTATACACATACTATCTGCAGTAGTATCATCTGATTGTGGGTAAGGTTTCCCATCGTGGTTTTTCCCCTTAAAGGGTTTCCACGTACAAATCTGTGTTATGTGTTGTGGATGTTGTTTCTCTTTCTATTTTATGCATTAAGCTTCATCGGTATTAATACTAACTGCTAATCTATCAACCAACATTAATTTTGGTTTACCGGTATTATGCATCAAGTTTGATTAAGTTATATTTGGGGTGTAATTGACAACTGATTCACCCCCCCTTCTCAGTTGCCTCCGGGTCCTAACACACACCAGATCACATAACTTGATCAAATCACCTTCCAAAGCACTAAAACTCATACTAAATCAGCTAGAGATAAGTATCTCAAAACCCATTAATCTGTATCATCATATCTGCAACCAAACTAACTCTCTACAATATAGGAGCACAATAACACACAAATATGTTGGCATCAATGAAAACAACACTTTCAAACAACTCTAATATCCAACACAATTGTAGTCAAGTAGTGTGGATGAAGAAGATGTTGAAAGATATTAGAATTGTGTATGATGAGCCTATTTCTATTTACTATGACATTTCAATTACAATTAACTCCAGAACACCAACATAACTTACTGACAAACTGAAAGATATGCTTGTGAAGTTTCAAATCATGAATCATCCAAACTGAGGACATACATGAAAATCCAAAAAGCTCTCTAAAATATGCACAGCATAAATAATCAATTCTAGAGCAATACAAACTAGAAATCACAAATTTGCAATATAGAACTAATAAAAAACCAATCATCACACCAGATCACATAACTCGATCAAATCACCTTTCAGAGCATTGAAACTCATATTGAATCAAATAGAGATAAGTATGTCAAAACCCATTAATCCGCAACAACATATCTACAACCAAACCAACTCTCTGCAACATTGGAGCACAAGAACACACGAATATGTTGACATCAATGACAACAACATGTTGCATTCCAAGACTAAACATCTATCAGTCAAGTTTCACTTTCTGAGAAACAAGGCAAATGAGAAGGAAGTCAAATTGGAGTATGTGCCTACAAAAGAATAGATTGCAGATATTTTCAAGAACCCTTTTCCTAAAGATAATTTTGAGTATCTCAAAGGGAAGCTAGGGGTGATTGCCTATACTGATCAGAACTAAGGTGCATTGCCATGCATCAGTCTGGTGAATTTCATGGTCATATCTTGTGATCCAGATTGATGAGTGGAGGCTTCTACTTAGGGGAGTTTTCAATAAGTCAACTTTGAGTTTTGTGGTGCAAATATGTGTCTTTGCCATTGATGTCAAAGGGGGGGAGATTTATGTGAAAAAATGTGTAATAATATAAGGGGGAGATTATTTGTAAGAGAGTGAGATTATTTTGAGAGAGTTGTTGATTTGTTTGTCATTGTTTTTTTTTCACATCATATGTTGCCATCAATGCCAAAGGGGGAGATTGTTGGATGTTTGGTGAGATTTATGTTAGGGTGTTGCAAATATGTGCTTTAATGATATCAAAGAGATGTGTTGTCATTGATGTCAACATAATTCTCTGTTTCTGATAATGTTGTAGTGAAGGTTAGTAAGTTAATTTGTTTAGCATGTTCATGATCATAGTTTGTGGATTAAAGGGTTTATAAAGGTTTGTGTATAGATGATTCAGTATAATTTTCAGAGGTTTGCATGAAGATTTGAGTGGGTTATAGTTATTGGTGTTGTGGTTAGTTTTTCAATTGTTCAGTTGTGTCAAAGTGTCAGTATTTTGATATGTATTGATTTGCATTGTACTATATTAATCTGCATATTTGAAGGAATGTCTGGGATATTGATGTGTGTCTTCAATTCAAGTGGTTCATGGTTTAGTACTTCGCAAGAGATTTTTCTAGATTGACAGTCATTGTAGTTAGTGTTCTTGAAGTTTGGTATAATAATGATGTGACTCTAGTAAATTGAGTTGTTGTGGATGTTGTGGTGGTAATTCATGATGCTTGTGGATGTTTCTAGATTGTGTTCCTTTTGTATTGGTGGTCTGCATTGATCATTGTGCACATAATTGATGATTTTCTCCAATGTGTTCATGTTCTTTATTGTTTTGGCTAGCCAGATGCTTGTAGCATGTTGCAGATGTTCGATGCATAATTCTTAGAGGTGTTTTGCATTTAAGGTGTGTGATATGGGTTAGTGCTATGTCTTAGTCGACATTTCTTGGTCCACATATGATTTGGTAGTGTGTATGGTTATATTTCTTAATTACCTGATGTGTGTTGAATCGACCTTGTTTATCTTCTCAAGGTTGATGTCATGTATAAATATAGGTAAATCTTTTGTAATTGAGTGTAGTATGGAGAGGTGACATGTATGGATGAGAATCAAATGTATGAGAGAATAATGTATTAATCTTTCAGAGGTGGAGGAGAGTGAAGAAGAAGTTGTGCTTAACCAGAACTGTAACCAAGCATTAGGAGACGTTATTCTTTAATTCATGATATTTCGGATGTGATCCGAATGTCTTTGTAAGATAGTGAGTCTTGCCTGGGTTGTATCCCTTTCTTGTTTTTAAGCAATGATCTCTAGGTAGTGTGTCTAAATGCATGTGCATTCTCCATTGTAATATTTCATATACTTCTAATAGAGTATCATCATATTGTGGGTAGGTTACCACCATGGTTTCTCCCTTGACCAGGGTTTCCACGTCAAAAATCTTGGTATTATGTGTGTTCATTTTGTGTTTTTTATTCATGCTTTTATGCTTAATAATTAGATCTAAGAATAGCTTTTAATTGTATAAGTGCTTGTGACAATTGATTCACCCCCCTCCCCCTTCTCAGTTGTTTTCCCAGAATCAGTCCAATTTCATCACGACAATATTCTAACAATATTATATTAGAAGAGATGAATAAAATTTTGGGAAATTTGACTCTAGATAACTCTAGATAAGATGAAGTAACATTTCTAGGATATGCTAAAAACAACAAGCCTTACCAGTGTTTCAACAAGAGGCTGAACAAAATAGTAGAAAGTACAAATGTGAAGGTATGCAAAGAATGGAATAAAAATGAACCTAAGATTGAGACCAGTATTGAGATTGTTCCAATTATTTTAGAGAAGACAAGTGATCTTGAAGAAAGAAAAGACAAGGAAACAAATGATGAAAAAGAAGAAGAAGAAGAAGAAGAGGAGGAGGAGAATTAAGAGAAAGTTCTTGCTAAATATGTTTAGAAGCATCATTCAGAGAATCACATAATTACATATAAGACAAAAGGTGTTCGAACCAGAAGGAAGATTGCAGAAGCTCAAGATCAAGCTAATTACTATTTTCTATCTATGAAAGAGTTAAAGACTTATGAGGAAGAAAGAAAATATGACAGTTGGGTAAAAGAAATGGAAGAAGAACTAAGCCAAATCCAAAAAAACAAGATTTGGGAGCTAGTACCTAGACCAATGGAAAAGAATGTAATAGGAACTAAGTGGATATTTAGGAATAAATTGAATGAGGAAGGAAAGGTGAAAAGGAATAAATCAATGCTAGTATGTAATGGATATTTTCAAGTGGAAGGTATAGAATTTGAAAAAACTTATTCTCTGGTAGCAAGGATGGAAGCTATTCATATGTTTCTTGCATTTTCTGCTTACAAGAACTTTAAAGTTTATCATATGGATGCCAAATCAACATTTTTAAATGGAGATATAGAAGAAGAAGTTTACATTGAGTAACCTAATGGATTTTAAAATGACAGAAGATCTAGATATGGTATACAGACTGAAGAAGGCATTGTATGGACTCAAACAGGCACCTAGAGCATAGTATGCAAGATTGGATAGGTATTTTCTTCAATAGGATTTCAAGAAAGGTACAACAAACAAGAATCTTTATTTTAGAATTGATGGAGATAAGTTCTTAATTATTATAGTTTATGTTGATGCCAATATATTTAGAGGATATGATAGTTTATGTGAAGAATTTGCTAAGGAGATTGAGAATGAATTTGAAATGTCAATGATTGGTGATTTGTCTTTCTTTCTTTGGTTGCAAGTCATTCAATCAGATGATGGAATTTTTATTTCTCAAAGCAAATATGTAAAGGAAATGTTGAATAAGTTTGGTTTTGATGATTACAAACCAGTTACAACTCCTTTAACTATACAAAGGTGGGTATACCTTTTTGATAATTAAGAAAATTATAGCTTCTCACAATCTCCTATATATTCAACTACTCACTAGCCTAAGTTTGAACAAGAAACTTAATTGTATTCTAACTCCTATCACTACTCTAAAAATGAAAAGGAAAAAATTAAATACATGTTGTTTTATATATTTGGGGGATGAAGTTCAATTGATGCCTTATCCCAAGACACAAAGTCAATTATGAAATCATTTATGTTCTTCCAATGGTTTGAATTCAAGTTATTTGGCACTTTAAAGTATTTATGCCTTGCATAAACATGCACTGAATATTCACCACAAAATTCTTCTTACTAATCCTGATTTATTATCCAAATTCACTATAATAGATTAAATAGTTTTTAATTCCTCCTTGAGGAAACAAGCACAAAAGATTACATAGAAGAAAAGATACCACAATAAATAAGAGATATCCTTAATAACTTGAATGATATGAACATGAAGATTACAACTTGGAGACAATTCAATGATGATTTCTTCATTATACTAATGGACAACTGAGTCATTTTCCAAACATGAATTTTTTACACATTCTCTGTTGAAAACCCTAGGAAAGTATAAGACAATGATAAAATAATTTTAGGTTATAATGTTATCATTATACTCTCCCTTGTAATCTCTCAGTTTTGATTTCCCTTTTATATGTTTAAGGGAGAGCGTTAGATTGTTACAATGTTTTGATTACAAATTTACTAATTTAATTATTTGCCCAAATAATTATGTCTCATCAATAAAGTCATTTAATCTTTGGCTTGTAAATATTTCTTTCATGTTTCTTTAATTGCACTTTCACCCCTTTTAAATCTCCTATGAAAAACATTTTACTCCTCTTTTATTGTCTTCCATAACTTGGTAGAAGAGACTTGTAAAATGTCTCTTTGATATTGCTCATCTAAGAGACTTGTAAAATGTCTCTTCAATTTTGTAATGTCTCTTTGATACTATTCATCTAAGAGACTTTTAAAATGTCTCTTTGATATTGTAATGTCTCTTTGACATTGTTCATCTAAGAGACTTCAAATGTCTCTTTGATAGTGTTGTGGAGCCACAAAATTAAATCTACTCACATTTGAGGCCAAATCATGAACTAGGTTTCTCTCAGAATTTTGAAATTTGAAACTTTTTTTGGGTCAAAATTTGGCTTTGTAGCATCTAAAATGACCTTTGAGAAAATATCAGATCTTCACCTAAGATGCCACCATTAGACATTTGAATTCATTAAGATACAATGAGAAATTGTGCCAAAGTAATTTGTACAATTATGCTTTTTCTGTGAGATATTCAAGGTCAAATTTGACCATTCTAAAGCTATAATGAATATGCAGTCAACAAATCTTTGCAAACTCCATCTAGTTTTGGCTCTAAAAAAATATCAAACTGAAGCTTGAAGTTCTACAAATGTACATAGGAGTATATAAAAATTTAGAGAATCATAGGAATTAATCTACCTCCCTTGACTACTGCCTATATGTGAAATATTAACTCATATAGAAGGAAACCTTGATAGACATAACATTATGCAGACTGCAGATTATAGAAATTTAGTTTGCTTTGTGCTTGGAAAAAAATACTAAATGAATTGTTGGGGCTGTGGAAATGGACCATGGTGCACATGAATATGGGGACAATAGTAGGAACCGATTTATTTTTCATTGCAACCATCTAAATTCAAAATATCATCCTCCAAAGTTGGCTACTTGATAAAATTTGACAAAGGTATTCTAAGTATTGCAATCAACTTTTTCATTAATGACACTTCAAATTTAGCCAAAATTTGAATGTGCCAATAGAGGATCTTTCTTGGGGATGTATGTCCCTTGTGGGCATAGCAAAAATCTAGATCTCTAGTGGAAGCAGACTCAGTGCCTAGTCCATTAGGATCCATAACCACTGCACACTTTGTCTTGAAAATAAGGTCTAAATTTCTTTTGGTGGCCCTGGGCCACCAAAATGAAAAGCGTATACTTACCTCTATCAAAAATCTTATTCTCATCATGTAGTAATATTACCAATCTAAAAATGTCATTAACAAACACCTAATCACACACCTTATAGCTTACACCATTCACCATGCTCTTATAATCAGTTAAGTTAACACATTCATAATTCATTTCAACATTGAAATCAGACTTAAACTGAAAAGCAACATTATGCTCATGCAGACAAGATTCTCCAAGGCTTAGCTTAATATCAAGCTCCATGAAAAACTGATCTAGAGTTTCATGAAAAGAAAATAATTCATATATTGGTTTCCCATAGGATTGCCTATCCATATGCAAACAAACACATTAATAACAACTTTCAAAATCCTCTACATATTCCTTTATTTTTATATCCTCTTTATGTGCATCAATTCCATTGGATTCATGATTGCACTTTGAATGTTCTACATAAGACTCAACATCATTAAACAAGGATAATTCTAATATACTGATTTCATCAACATGATTACTTGTATCACAAACTAATGCAACATCCATTTTGTCTAAAAATACTTCCTCTTCCTCATATAATGAATTTGAGAACTTACAAAAACCACCTTTATACATTTTATGATAAGATACTCTCTAATTTTTCTCTATTATTTCACCATATAATGGATTTGAAATTTTTTTAATATTATTTTTAGATGTATATACCTATCCTATATGTTGTTCACAACACATACCTTCACTAGTCTCATATGCAACATCATCCTAAAACACATTCATTTCTTCTATTTGTATTGTTTGAATTATTTTGTTCATCTTTGCTATCAAAATCAATTTTAGCTGGGCATGAAAATTCCAAACTACTCTTATAAGCATATTTTTGATATTCTATAGCTAGCAGCTCTGAAATTTGTTCACTACTAAGTGAAGTTACCTCCTCATTTTCCTTATCACTTATGCATGCCTCCCTTTCACCATTTGTGTCAATATGACATTCATGTATGAATGAATCTATTATTTTTTTACTTACCCCTTCATTCACTTCATTGCTAGTGTACTTCATTGATTTCATTGTTTCATTATTCTTCATGCAGGAGCATCCCCGGTTCACAGCAATTTTTCATCAACCAAAAACATTTTCCTTTCTATTTTGTTTTATATTTGAAGTTTCAAATTTCCTTTCTGTATGTCCTAGTTTTGGCTCACCGGATCCTATGGAGTTGGATTCTACTTGAAGACTTGAGCAACTTTCTTTCTTCCAGACTGCATCGCATTTGGATCATTTTCTGGCAAGATATTGCTATCGGTTTCCATGATAGTTTCTTGTTACCAATTGCCTGAGACCTATTCTAGTGATCTACTAGAACCCATTCTGAAGCTTGTGAAGCCTTAGGCATTGATCTTGATGTTCCTTGGTGTGTGGATGACCTTTTCCTGTGACCTATGTTTCATCCTTTTGATTTTCCAGAGGAATCTTGTTCTTCAGGTTTTGATCCCTTTTGGGCCAACTGGATACTTTGGATCGATATATATATATATATATATATATATATATATATATATATATATATATATATATATATATATATATATATATATATATATATATATATATATAAAATTATGCTTTAGAATGTAACAAAGAGAGAATCAAGTAGTTAGACTATGCATAGAAGATATATCTTTCGATACAAGGTCCCGATTGTGATCTATTCTACCAGGCCTGTGAGTCGGTATATTGTAACCCAGTTGTTACCGGTTGGATGTAATAAAATTTGATGCAATAAATCAATATGTTCTGCATTAGTCTTTCTGGCCAGTCCAAATTGATCTCCTTGAGGTCCCTCCTTGTCGGTGACTGCTAACTGAGCAACCTGTGTTAGCTTTACCGTATTTCAATAAAGTATTTCAAGTGGATTGTGATGCAAGTGGAACATCAATAGGAGCAGTCTTGAGTTATGAAGGGAGAGCAGTAGCCTATTTTAGTGAGAAATTGAATGATGCCCAGAAGAGATATTCAGTGTATGATCAAGAATTTTATGCCATAGTTCAAGCCTTGAAGAAATGGAGACACTACTTGCCTAAGGAGTTTTTGTTGTATATAGATCATCAAGCTTTGTAGTATTTGAACAGTCAGAGTAAGTTGAATCAGAGATATATGAGATGGGTAGAATTCTTACAGAGTTACACCTTTGTGTTAAAGAATAGAAGTGGAAAATCTAACAAAGTTGTTGATACAATGAGTAGGAGAAGGAATTTGTTGATAGTGATGAGAGTGACAGTATTAGGTTTTGATGATTTGAAGACCTTGTATGATGAAGACCCATAATTTACAGAACCTTGGAAAGCATGTAGAGAACCAGTTATGGTTGATAGGAGAAAATGGTTGGATTACTTCATTCATGATGGGATGTTATTAAGGGGAGTTTAGTTGTGCATACCTAAGAGTTTTATGAGAGAGAACCTGGTAAAAGAAAAACATAGTGGAGGTTTAGCCAGACATTTTGGCATTGACAAAACAATTTCATTGGTGAGTGAGCAATACTTTTGGCCCTAGATTCATAAGGATTTTAAGAGATATGTGCAGAGTTGTAGAGTTTGTCAAGTTGCAAAAGGTAGTAGTCAGAATGTGGGATTGTATAAACCTTTGACAATGTCAACAAGACCTTGGGAGGATATAAGGATTGATTTTATACATGGATTGCCTAAGACACCAAGAGGGAATGATTATATATTTGTGGTAGTGGATAGATTCTCAAAGATGGCTCATTTCATACCTTGTAAGAAGACATCTGATGCATTGCATGTAACAGACCTATTTTTCATGGAAGTATTGAGATTGCATGGATTACCTAAGAGCATAGTTTTAGACAGAGACACTAAGTTTGTTGGTTATTTTTGGAAACACTTTGGAAGAAGATGAAGACAGATTTGAAGTTCAGATCTACTTTTCATCCATAAACTGATGGATAGATATAAGTTGTTAACTGGAGTTTGGAAAATTTGTTGAGATGTTTAGTGGGAGATAAAACTGGAATTTGGGATTTAATCCTTGCACAAGCAGATTTTGCCTACAACAAATCAGTGAATAGAAGTACTGAAAAAACACCTTTTGAGATTATTACCAGAATGCATCCTAGAGGAATATCATAATTGAGAGACATTAGCAGTGAAGACCCAAAGAGTTCAGAAGCAGAAGATTTTGTAGATCACATGGTAGCATTGCATATTCAGGTTAAACAACATTTGGGAGACATGAACATCAAATATAAGGAGAAGGCAGATGAAAAAAGGAGACATAAGGAACTTGAATTTGGCAATGAAGTGATGTTATATCTAAGAAAAGAGAGATTCTCGATTGGAACTTATAATAAGTTGCAGATGAATAAGTTTGGACCTTGTAGGATTTTGAGGAAGTTCAGTTCTGGAAATGCATATGAAGTGGAGCTACTAAATAGTCTAAGTATTTCACCCATTTTAAACATTGCAGATCTTCATGAGTACCATAAGCCAGAATTTAGTGAGAACAGTGTTGAAGATCTTGAAAAATAGTTGCCCCAAAAGGAACCGGATCATATTGAAGAGATTTTGGATAGTAGGATTGGGCATAGTACTCCTAACAGCCAGTATAAAGAATATCTTGTGAAGTGGAAGGACAGACCAGTTGAAGATTCATCTTAGATTTCTGAGGCAAAGGTAGACCACCTTGGTTTCCCTCTGACCCCAGAAAAGTGAGAGGCTCACTTTTTTTACTAACCCTGGATGTCTAATGCAGGAGCATCCCCAGTTCACAACAATCTTGCATCAACCAAAAACATTTCCCTTTTTATTTTGTTTTCTGTTTACAGTTTTAGTTTTCCTTTCTGTGTGTCCCAGTTTTGGCTCACCGAATCTTGTGGAGTTGGATTCTACTTGAAGACTTGATTATCTTTCTTTTTTTCAGACCGCATCACATTTGGATCATTTTCTGGCAAGATATCGCTACCGGTTTCCATGACAGTTTCTTGTTACCAATTTCCTGAGACTTATTTTGGTGATCTACCGGAACTCATTCCAAAGCTTGCGGAGCCTTGGGCATTGATCTCGGTGTTCCTTAGCATGTTGCTGACCTTTTCCCTCGATCTACATTTTATCTTTTGGATTTTCTGGTGGAATCTCTTGATGGAGGCCGACCTTGTTATTTTCATGTTAGTTCTTGTTCTTCAAGTTTTGATCCCTTTTGGGCTGAGTAGATCCTTTGGATCGATATATATATTTGTAATTATGATTTAGAATGTAATGAAGAGAGAATCAAGTAGATATATTGCGCATAGAAGATAGATCTTTCGATACAAGGTCCTGGTTGTGACCTATTCTAACAGGCTTGTGAGCCAATATGTTGTAACTAGGTTGTTATCGGTTGGATGTAATCAAATTTAATGAAATAAATCAATATTTTCTTCATTGCCTCCATCATATCTTTGTGTTTCTATTGTGTTTTCTCTTACTGGCTGGTCCAAATTGATCTCCTTGAGGTCCCTCCTCATTGGTGACTGCTTCAATTCTCCTCATGTCTATCAATGTTGTTGCCATTCTATGCATTACAAGATTTAGAATGGTAGGCACATTCATACCTGATCCCCTTTACAATCATTTCCAATAACTACTAAAGAGTAGTTGGCTTTGAAAATTTAGGCCAATCAACCAAATCAGGCTCTTATATTCCTATGAACAACTCAACACACACTGATTCATTAGGCATTGAATTAATAGGTATTTGCATATAAGTATTCAATATTCTTTTAAATAAAGCCAATGCAGATTCTCCTTCTTGTTTTCTTATGCCAAATAATGCATCAACATGCACTAAGAGGTCAACACTACTTGAAGTATGCTCATAATTTGGTTGAAACTCATTTTGGCAAGAAAAGTAGCATGGTGAACAACCTAGAAGATTAATGATGGGTGCACTATCTTCTATGGTATCATGAAACTGACTTAGAAAACACCTTTTGAATTCTTCCCATGATAAGATACTTTGTGAAGGCAACATACTAAATAATTGAGTTATGACACCTGCCAAACACCTTGCAAATAATTTCATGGCCACATTATTTGCATAAATGTGAAAATTCTCCATGAAATCATAGAATGCTTGCAAATATTTAACTGTTGATTCACATTTGTCTCCATAAAAATTTGATGCATGCTCTCTAAGCTTAGGAGTAAGTTGTTGAACAAACTAGAATATTGAGAGGGGAAGGTGAATAGTATTCCCCTTTATAAATATTAAAAAATAAACTTCTAAAACTTAACTTATTAAAAATTAACTTCAGCCCAAAAGAAATGCACAACCATAAAAGAGACACCATATTTTTATATGTGGAAAATACAAATGCGAAAAACTAGGGAGAGGGTTAATTCTCAAGAAAATATAACTAATTATATGAAGATTACAAGGCCCACTATCGGAGAGCTCATTACTCGAAGGGCTTACTACCTGGAATACAATGGCTTACTATCAGAAGGCTCACTACCAATAAATAGAGACAAAAATGAACTGAGAAAATTGCATCTACACATGCATGGGATCGGTTCCTAATAAGCTTAGACAAACAAAAAATTGATTGTAGCAAACCCTGACAAGAATCTCTATAATTCTAAGTCAATCTACCTTCTCCAAAAACTATCACATCAACTCTGCCTTTCTTCTTCAACACACAAACTCATGAACACTCGCACTTGCACTTACACGCTCATCCACTATACTTGCTCTTTATCAACTCATACCATAACCAGATTAGATCATAATATATATATGCTACCAATATATGTACCAAGTCATCCTTAAGAACACTTTCTTGAATAATACTTCTTCATCAGTCTTCTACATGATTTCCTCAAAGAATATTCCAATGGTTAAATTACATGTTACAAGCACTTGAACAAAACAAAAAGAAAACCATTCAAGGTCGGCTAGACCCGAAATGAACATAACCTTGCACTTATGAAATAATTCTTTCGAAGCACAATAATATGATCCAACTTGACATAAAGAAATTAAGAGCTTCACCAATGTATTTCCAAAATATCATCCAAATAAACTAAATGTGGAGAAATGCAAAGCATTGCAATCACTGTCAAACACAATCAATACTGAATATACTTCTGGAGCATAAATTTTGGAGCACCAAAAAAATTGATACAACCAACAACAAAACTCAAACAACATTTACATACAACATACATTTCGAGCAAAATCACTCTAAAAAATACATCTGCAATTACTGCAACACATCTGCAACTTGATATATCAATGATGTTCTTCACCTTTATGCATACATACCTATCTTCCAATGTTCTAGAGCACTTATACATACTACTCTACAATTAACTTGCTATATCTAGAAGAATTCATATCACTTGGTTTGACATTAATGACAACCAAACATATATTTCTAACAATCTCCCCCTTTGTCATTGATGGCAAAACACTTATAACCACTTTTCTCCCCCTTAGAAACATAAACTCTATTATTTGTATCTCTCCATATCTTTCCATATCTCTCCCCCTTAAGAAATGCCAATATTTATCCCTAATTCTCAATATTTCTCCCCTTTTACATCAAGAACAAAGGGTAACAATATAAGGTTACCACAAAATTATATTTCTCAAAAACAATGTTTCAATTGCGCTTCAAATGAAAAATTCTCTTATACCTTTCTTTAAAGTCCAAAAGAAAGATCTTCCTGGAATTCACCACCATCTAGAGGTTTTCACACAAACTATCATTCTCCACCAACAAATCTATAGTATCAAAGAAGGAATCAGGTATGAAAGGATTTTGCACACACTTTTCAATATCAATGAGGAATCTGGAGAAACATTCCAATTTAGCTTAAACTATCTCTTTCACTTTTCAGAAAGTATTCACCACATCTTCTTTCTGCCTTAGAATAAATAAAAGTTTCAACTGCAAAGAATTTATCCTTTTTCTTTGTTCACCATCTTTATCATAGAAAATGTCAAATGTTTTACCAAGAGAGTTTTGTTGGAATACAATGAATCCAAGAACACTAAGGGAGCAGGGGGTGAATCAATGTTCTGTCGATAACACAAGATTTTAACCTTTTATAACATACACATATAAACCGGTAAATGAAGAAACATATAACATGAATTAAATAAACTAGCCACGTGAATGAACACCATAACACACTGAATTTATACGTGGAAAACCTCAAAGAGGAAAAAAACATAGCGGGATTTGTGACCCACAATATCAATTCATTGGGCATATGAAAGATATTACATAGCATGGGGGCCTGCACATGCAAGAAGGCACATTTCTCAACACAAAAGAGTCTCACTAACTACAAGCTTCTACTATGATAAAACAATAATGGTGAACTCACAAAATGAATCTACAATGCCAAAAAGAGTTCCGGTTATAACTCTATTTTGTATCAGTTCATAAACCTTGAAACCTTTTACTGGTATGTCCTTTCCTCCAAGAACTCTTTACAAACCATCTATTGATCATGATATTACTTTCCCATACAAATGACCTACATACATATCCTTTGCATCACTGATGTAAGCTTCACTAAAGTGTTGGATGCCAGTGCTGGTGTTGGTGATGACCCTAAATACTCCAACGCTGATATCTGCTGGTGTATGCCTCCAATGCCGGTATCTGTTGGTATATGCCTTCTAGAGAGTCTTGTTGCCATCAATGACAACATATGAATCCAATGAGTGTCAATTTCCAACAATCTCCCCCTTTGGCATTGATGGCAACACTCATGTGAAAAATGGATTCCCTGTCGATTCAACTGAAACATGAAACATAAAACATTCTCCCCCTGAGCTTATTGACTCTGTCTGCAATATACTATGTCTGATATCCTCCTCCTAGGATTATATACATATACATATTTTTCACATAATACACACTCCCCCTTTGGCACCAATTCCAAAGACCAATGAAAGAATTGAAAGAATTGTTACAGATTACTTTATCAGAGCTTGACCAATTTCAAGTTTTTTAGGTAAGCTTTCTCTAGCAACTATATATAGGTATCCCAACCGGTTTTGAATGTTTTAGATATGGATACAAATCCACTCAGTAAATGTGCAAGTGTTTCTTTCTTAGTGACTTATGTCGGTGTGGGCTTTGCAAGCATATTCATGCATTCCCTCTTATTTAAACCAAGTGAATCCAATCTTGGACTCACCAAACCTCTGAGACTTTTTGCTCTCTGAATAATATTGTCTCTTTCCTTTTCAAAAGAAAAAGTTTGGTTCTCCAAAGTCAAAATTTGTCCATCAATAGATGTTGTAAGTGAAGTTAGTCCATCAAAAGAATTTGCAATATTAGCAATCTGTTCATGTAACTCATTTATTCTCTTATCTATATTTGTAAGAATTTCTATATTACAACAGACCCTGTAGATGTTAGTACCCTATTTCAAAGAATTTTCAATAAGTATAAGTTTCTCGTCATTCTTCCTCTTTTATGTCTCAATAATCTTGTCAAAAGTGACTTTCTTGGCCAGAGTAAATCTTTCAAGTGCTTTCCTATCAGAAATCTGCTGTAATTATTGAAAGTTTTTAGATATGTGCTCTGCCAATGCCTTAAGCTTGTCGGAAGGGCTTTCTTCATTTTCAATCATACAATCAGGAATCAATCTATGCAAAATTGTTAGTCTGGTCTATTATTCCTTTGTCTATAGATCCTTCCTTCCTTAGCTTTTGAGTAGCCATCATCATTATCTCTGTGGGACTCATCTTTGTGATTGATTTCTTCTCAACTTGAGAAGTGTCAATTGCCAAAAGTTTTGTTGGGGAATCAATTTCTGATATGGTACTGGGTCTCTTATCAGTCTCCTTTTCCTTATCCTCTCCTGGTGTATCCCTTTTGTCATCCTCTTTTGCACTGGTGGCTTTGCCACTTGGTGCAATATTTGTTACTGTTGATGGAGTATTATCCACAATATTATCAGTATACTATTCATTACCTATATTACCTTGCTTATACTGTACAAATATAGTCTCTGTCGGTTTAGTCTATACACTTTCATTAGTTGTAGGATTATCTACCATTTCATTCAAAATTTGATCTGAACTTCCCAAAATTCCATTCCCTTTTGATCTATCTGGAATGGTGGGAGTTGTTGCCTTAGAAAATTCTTCTTGAGAAGTAAAGAAATCAGGATTATTTTGGAAGAATTTAGCCCAACCATCTCTGGTCTCATTTATTATCTCATTGACTCTACCCATCATTAAGCTTATTTGTCGAGGTTTGCTGCTAAAGATTGTGCTATTTGCAACTTCTATACATCTTTTCATTTCCTCATTATTTATAGAACCACACATACTCAAAATTTCAACTTCGTTAATCTCTATGTCCCTCCTGATTGCATCTAATCTCCTTGCATCTAACTTATTATACAATGATAAAGGAATTTCCTTCAAAATCTCTACCAAAGTCTTCTTATATATGTCTAAATATAATAAAATTGCTTCTTCCATTTCATTTTGTTCATTATCATCTAAATCTTCATAGAAATTTGACACATTCTTCAAAATTCCATCTTTAGTTACCTCATCTATCAATTATGCACAAGTCATTGGGGGGATGATGGTAACATTACCATATTCAATTGCTTCATCTATCACACTCTTTTTCTTCTTGCTGGGGGTTGCAGGAGCGGATGGATTAGGCTTCCTCTTCTGAGTAGGTTTCCTTGTCGGAGGTGTGGATGTTGTTGTTACCTTTCTTACTAGCTTTCTCCTTGGTTCCACCTTCTTCTCTTCTATCGGAGGCTTGTCAGCTTTCTTCCTCTATACCTTTCTGAATGAAAGAGGTTGATTATCCTCTGGATCAGTGTCAGAAGTGATAGAAGAAATGAAAGTCTTGGGCCTCTTTACCTTAGGAGCACTAGCCGATGTCATTTAATCTACCGGTTTAGATCCAGAACCTAGTTCTATATCTATCCTGTGAATTACATTTTTAACAAATGCAGACATTTTGTCTATTTTCTTTTCCCTCCTTTTCTTGTTGAAACCAATTTTAACCTCAAGAGCCTTCTCCTCTGCAGTGCTTAAGTGTTCAACCTTATCATCCAAAGGATAATCAACCAACATTTTAGCATATAGTTGCAAGATGTTGTCATCAACTTCATACCCCAATTCAATGACCTATATTGTTCTAGGTTCCACTACTTCCATCAATGTCTCATCTATTTTTACCATGAAGAAGATATCACTGGAATATTTCTCCACAATGTGTTTGGAGATTCTCTCCCTTAGTCTCATGTTCTCTTGAAAATTTTTAAAGTAGCCCCAAAGCTTCTCATCCCCATTACTGCCAAGACTAGTGATTGCATCTTTGATCTGCATACCTACCGGTATGTCATGAGCCCAATGTTTCTTTCCCAAACCCAGTAGCTCATTCATGGAATATAAAATCAAGAAGACAATAAGATTGCCAAATCAGAATGTTCCTTTCTCAACACCTTTGATCTTTCCAAGATTTAACATTAATTCACTTCTTAGCCAATCACATAAGTCATAGTTTCCATTATTCTTTATGATTTGATATGTACCATGGATACAAGAACTGGCAATAGAGTTCAATTGACTTGATTGAGTTACCTTGTAGCCGATGATCATGCTGGCAAATTTTACATATGTATCTTTGATGGTGTTGACCCTCGTTGATCTTCCATCATGGGTTGTGTCGGTGAGCTTTTCAACCTCAGTGTTAGAGATCTTCTTTCCTAGTTCCTGTCCAACTTTGGGTAAGTAGGTGACCGCCTGAATTGCTTCTTTGGTGATCATGTGAGGTTGGTCTAGCTAGATGAATTCATTATGGACCCCTCTCATAACATATCTAATTATTTCATCCTTGAATTCTGGTATGTATAGGATTCTGGTTAACCCTAGGTCTTCAATGGTTTTGTAATGCCCACCAAAATACCCTTGAGAAATATAGCTAAATACACACTAATTTAATTTATTTATTTTTTTTAACCATACAACACATAACAACACTTAAGCAATGCAGCGAGCACCCAACAACATTTAAGTGTGATGAACATAGAATAATTCACTCAAGCTATTCAATCAATTATGTAAGCGAAATACAATAAATCATTACTACTAACTCCCTAGAGTATCTCAACACCATTAATTAATCTACCCACATAAGCAATAAGCATTTACTTTCTTCCTGATCAATACTTCGTAGTCCTAATCATTATACACCCATAGGTGCAACATAGCAATACCTAACACTCATGATATGCAACCTACTTAATCTTTCTTCTAATATGAGATTCTATCTTTCAATGCATAGTTATTTCCCTTTTTCTCTTAGGTTCATTTTATACACCAAGTCCAAATGTTCCTATTACCATTAACCAACCTTCGACTATAACATCACCATTCACATACCAAGATTCTTACATTGCATTAACATAATTTCCATTTACAATTAACTTCCACACAATCATTTATGATTCTATTCTCCTAGCATTCTTATTACTTAATCATGATTCCAAAAGCACATAATACAATACTCCCAAAGTCTCCTTAACCATTTAATCCATATCTTATTTAATACTCCTAAAATCTCTTACACTATATCAATTAACCAACAATCATCTTATTACAAATTAAGTAACTACATGAATTCATCTCAACACAAACTAAGATACAATATCCTAACTCCATAACAACTAATTAAATTTTTTTTTTTGTTTAACCATACAACACATAACATCTATTAAGAAATGCAGCGAGCACCCAACAACATTTAAGTGTGATGAACATAGAATAATTCACTCAAGCTATTCAAATAATTACACAAGTGGAATACAATAAATCATTACTACTAACTCCGTAGGGTATCTCAACGTCATTACTTAATCTACCCACATAAGCAATAAGCATTTACTTTCTTCCTAATCAATACCTTATAGTCCTAATCATTATACAAACATAGGTGAAACATAGCAATACCTAACACTCATGATATGCAACCTACTTAATCTTTCATTTAATATTAGATTCTATCTTTCAATGCATAGCTATTTCCCTTTTTCTCTTAGGTTCATTTTATACACCAAGTCCAAATGTTCCTATTACCATTAACCAACCTTCAACTATAACATCACCATTCACATACCAAGATTAACCCTTACATTGCATTAACATAATTTCCATTTACAATTAACTTCCACACAATCATTTATGATTCTATGCTCCTAGTATTCTTATTACTTCATCATGATTCCAAAAGAACATAATGCAATACTCACAAAGTCTCCTTAACCATTTAATCCATATCTCATTTAATACTCCTAAAATCTCTTACACTATATCAATTAACCAAAAATCATCTTATTACAAATTAAGTAACTATACGAATTCATCTCAACACAAACTAAGATACAATATCCTAATTCCATAGCAACTAATAGCATGCACCAAATGGAGATATAATCTTAAACCATAACATGTAGTATAATCGAATTCTTTCCTAAAAGACAAGCATTCATTTCACCGTCTACCCATACACTTCTAGTAATTTCCATTCCTAAGATTAGTAATTCATTCATTAAGAACATCAATACAATATTTTCATAAGGAACATTCAACTACATCCCAAGCATTATAAGATTTCAATCCAACCACTAGATCACTGTCTATGAAGTATGATACTATAATTTTGAATTCTTTAATCACAACTCATAAACATGTCCTAAGATATCTTCCAATATTACTCATACCCATACATCCTATCAAGACATAACGTTTCTTCTACTTAAATTGTTAGTTAAAGACATCATTCCAAGACTAATACCCTTATCATAACATTTACGCCATTTCCTTTTAACATGGTTCATCAAGAATACAAAATGCATCATTTAGTTCCCAACCACAATACTTGTCTAAATCTCATGCATCCATTTCATTTAGTATAAATGTGTTACAATACAACTCAAGGTTCATCATTACAATCATATGCTATAACCCAAAGCTATCACTATAACTAGAAAAACATAATCATTTCTCGTAAGCATGATATCTTTTACAACCATTACATAAGGATTTCATTACATAAATCACATCATCATTTACATTCTTGCTGCAATTATTATCCATGAACTATCTAAAGAAGCATCCTCATCCACGCAAGAAGAATCCAAAGATAGGAACATCCCAATGGTTTTAAATCACCAACCACCCGACCATGTGGAACCAAAGGAACCACCCCCCGTGCTAGGAGAAGACACAGGGTCCCAACACAAACTCTACATCTAGGCTGACACTTAAAACTAAAGAGACTAACAATTACAAGGACACTCAAGAAAGAAACAATCACAAGATAGCACAAATAGGAAACTCCCAGAGGCACACAAATCAACATAACATCAATACACCTCAAGCAAAGGACACATGTAGGAGCGGAGTGTCATCACATGCTATTCTCCCCCATAATATTGCCAATACACAACTCTTCATGGCATAGCCTCGATAGACATGTGGAGCCATTTCTACCCATGAGAGAATCAAGGGAGACTTGACTTACCGTCTTCACGGCCTTCTCATGCTTATCCTAAAACATCCTCCCTAGGAATCAGCCATGAGGCTCAAACTATTAATTATCTTGTTTTAATGAGATCTAATTACCCATTCCAATTAATTCATTATTAATGTTATCACTTGTTTACAAATCATAGAAAACTCCAATGTGCCTTGGTGGTCTAGACTTCATGCATCCTTACAAGGAACCTCATGCAATCCTATCTCTCATGACTTCGGTCATCACAAGAAATCCCACTCCTC
This sequence comes from Cryptomeria japonica, assembly GCF_030272615.1. Taxonomy (NCBI): domain Eukaryota; kingdom Viridiplantae; phylum Streptophyta; class Pinopsida; order Cupressales; family Cupressaceae; genus Cryptomeria; species Cryptomeria japonica. The sequence continues at coordinate 215,589,506 of NC_081410.1, read as the reverse complement.
CTAACATGGCCCAATAATAAATCATAAGAGGCTCTAAATTTAAATTCTAAGAAAAGATCCATAACTTCATCATGCAACCCAATAACACATAAAACATACAAGGAAAACCATAGCTAAAGAGCGCAAAGGGCTTAAATCCATTAAAAAGCAATATGAGCCTCAATGTGGAAATCCATATCATATAAGAAAATATTCCATCAATAAAATATATCAATTTTGTTGTCTCCACAATAATACCATCTTGATGTCTCCACAGCATTAACATCTTGTTGTCTCCACAACAATAACATCTTTCCATTGCAACATCTCAATATAAAAAAAGACTCAAGTTTTCAACAATAAATAAGTCAAGATTGTTGCAGCATAGAAAACATAAAATTACATCAAACTAATAAATAACAATAGCTGGAAAACATCTGCAAAAATCCCAAAAAGCCTCTGGAATGAAACGAAACTCGAAAATCCAAATCTGACTGGGAAAACAGTGAAAACACCAAAAGACAGACAGAACAACGCTTTTGCATTGAAGTTTAGTGCTTTTGCATTACAGGTTAGCAGTTATGCATTACGGGTTAGCGTTTGTGTAGATAAGGACAACACTTTTGCAAAAAGGACATCGCATATACACCAAAGGTCAGGGCAAATGCTACAACAGACAACACAAATGCATATAAGAACAACGCAAATGAATGAAAGGACAACATAAATGTAGAATCAACTCTTTTGCATAAATAGGACAAAAAACACAGAACTTTCGGCAGAGATTAAAAATCAAACTTGAAACATAAGGCTTTGAGAAACATATACATAGAGACGGCCAAAACAATAGATTTTAAAAGGCATAAATGAAATAAACAATAACCACTTAAAAGCCAACATTCAATCAAAATTCCATTCACGACACAAGCTCAGAAAAACAACAGAAGACTCACCAATTCCAGAAATATGAATATTTCCCATAAACTATAGAATAAAACCTTGTAAAAAATTTATGCCTTCATATATTTCCTTCCATACTATACAAACTATAGATTCATTTCCCCAAGCTCACACATTCAATCTACAGACACGGAGCATACAGGAAAATTGTTAAACAAAATACATAAGAAGAATACATCTCCAACATGCAACCCGTGTGATGGAAAGCAGCTGAAGAAGAGCTCCCCAAATCCAAAAGCCAAAACCAACAAGCTCCAGCAACAATCCAAGCCAAAACCCCAAAGGAAAATCTTGCAGAGAGTATTTTTGCAAAAGAAGAAGCCAACCCAAAAACTTCACGGGAAAGAAAATAAAAAGCCAAACAATAACCCAAAAACCCTAGCCTCAATCTTGGCCAATTGAAATATTCCAATCCATAATATATTTTACCAACCCCACCATATAATATAATTTTACCTCCCTTTTTAAATTCAACCAATAAAAGAAGAGCGTAGGTAAGATAAATATAAATCATTCTTTTACAATTGGGGGGGAATGTTTTATTATTTTATTATAAAGTGAATTTATACAACCCACTTAATATAAAAGTCAAACTAATAAATAAAACATGAGCCACAATTAAATAAATCAAATGGGGAAATTAAATTAAATAAACCAAAGGCTCATAAACGAATTAAAGAACCAGATAAACATTAAATACCAAATAAATATTAAACCATAGGCGATTAAATAAATAAATAAACAATTAAATACCAATAAAAGGTCAAATCACAAATAAATATAAAACCACAACATAAGCTAAACAATAAATATTAAATCATCATTAAAATAAATAAATATCAAATAATTAAATAACCAAAAAGGCAAGAATCCAATAAATTAAATGAAACATTAGATAATCAAATAGTCAAATCGCTATTAATCAAAATAAATAAAATAAACATTATTAGCTATTTAATCTCACAGCAATAATCAAATAATCAATCTCGACATAATGGAACTAACCAACCAATACTAACATACTCACAACACAAAAGGAAATCAAGCTTACTAACTTACATGGCGACTTGCGCCAAGATGCTGACGACTCACAGTGAACAACTTAGACCTAGAGTATGTGAGGGGAAACTTGTGCCAACTACAAACCATATACCATTGGGATTTAAAGACATGCTCAGACATGTGGAGCTAGGTGGAGTCGGTGTCTAGTACCTGCAAATCCTGCATCCACAAAGCAATGATACGACATATGCATATATATATATATATATGCATATATATATATATATATATATATATATATATATTATAACAGACAAGGGTTAGAGAATCACAACGACGCATCCCGCTTGCAATGAGTGATGTGGCATTGTCTCTATCCCGAAGACAGTCATACAACAATCAAACACACCATAAGATCAACTCATCATAGATAATCATTAAATATGGTTAGTACATAAAAACATCATCATGTGCATGATTAGTATAATTCATGATTATAGTAAGGCATGCATAATCCATCAACACTTATGCCCATAAAATCACATGATCAGTATAATCTTTCGATAGTCAATCACATAATAAGTATATAGTGTCTAATAAGTCACACAATCAATAATGATAGTATCAACATCATATAAATCATCTGAAATAGCCTATTCCCAATAATGTCTATCACGCATGAATTAAAAGTCAACTCTAGTCAAAACAAGTCAAGTCATGGATGGACCCTATAGATTTGATATTCCAGCTTGATTGTTCTAGAGCTACCTATTATCATAGATTGATACATTCCCTTGATTTCCTCAGTGCCTAAATCCTCCAAGGTGCATTGAATATAGGCCCTGCCATCTTCCACATAAACTACGCCACAATTAAATTCAACCAATAAAAGAAGAGGGTAGGTAAGATAAATATAAATCATGCTTTTACAATTGGGTGGGAATGTTTTATTATTTTATTATAAAGTGAATTTATACAACCCACTTAATATAAAAGTCAAACTAATAAATAAAACATGAGCCACAATTAAATAAATCAAATGGGGAAATTAAATTAAAATAAACCAAAGGCTCATAAATGAATTAAAGAACCAGATAAACATTAAATACCAAATAAATATTAAACCATAGGTGATTAAATAAATAAATAAACAATTAAATACCAATAAAGGTCAAATCACAAATAAATATAAAACCACAACATAAGCTAAACAATAAATATTAAATAAATATTAAATCATCATTAAAATAAATAAATATCAAATAATTAAATAACCAAAAAGGCAAGAATCCAATAAATTAAATTAAACATTAGATAATCAAATAGTCAAATCGCTATTAATCAAAATAATTAAAATAAACATTATTAGCTATTTAATCTCGCAGTAGTAATCAAATAATCAATCTCGACATAATGGAACTAACCAACCATTACTAACATACTCACAACACAGAAGGAAATCAATCTTACTAACTGACATGGCAACTTGCGCCAAGATGCTGATGACTCATAGTGAACAACTTAGACCTAGAGTATGTGAGGGGAAACTTGTGCCAACTACGAACCACATACAAATGGGATTTAAAGACATGCTCAGACCTGTGGAGCCAGGTAGAGTCGGTGTCTGGTAGCTACGAATCCTGCATCCACAAAGCAACGACACATCTCACTCGCAATGAGTGATGTGGCATTGTCTCTATCTTGAAGATAGTCATACAACAATCAAACACACCATAAGATCAACTCATCATAGATAATCATTAAATATGGTTAGTACATAAAAACATCATCAAGTGCATGATTAGTATAATTCATGATTATAGTAAGGCATGGAAAATCCAACAACACTTATGCTCATCAAATTACATGATCAGTATAATCTTTCGATAGTCAAACACATAATAAGTATATAGTGTCTAATAAGTCACACGATCAATAATGATATTATCAACATCATATAAATCATCTGAAATAGCCTATGCCCAATAATGTCTATCATGCATGAATTAAAAGTCAACACTAGTCAAAACAAGTCAAGTCAAGGGTGGACCCTATAGATTTGATATTCCAGCTTGATTGTTCTAGAGCTACCTATTATCACAGATTGATACATTCCCTTGATTTTCTCAGTGCCTAAATCCTCCAAGGTGCATTGAATATAGGCCTTGCCATCTTCCACATAAACTATACCATCGAGAACCCTCAAAAATGCGGCAGTGGAGTCTTCCTTCATTGAAATTTGGGGAACTTCCTTGAAAACAGGTCTTAGCCTACCCTTAACCTCAACAACAATGGGACTCACAATAAAAGTAGGAGTGGATGATGATCTGGATGCCATTTCAAAGATATACCTGGATAACAGTCGTCGGTTGAAAGATCTTGATTACTTCTCAGATAACTGTTGGAAATCCTTTGGAATGCCTTTGCTCGCTCTTGATCACCTTTGATTTGCCTTTGCTTCGTTCTAGTTTTAGCCAGTGCTGGGTGAGTGTAAATGAGTCCATTTTCCCCTTTTATCAGCAAGTAAACTCTAATTCATCACTGTCATAAATGCTTAGCGGTGCGCCCTATCGGATGTCGATTTCATAGTTTTATGCCAAATAAACTTCCATCAATGATCAATACCACTCTCCAGATATCTTTCTTGATCTCTTCCAGGGAATATGCAAGATTTGCAATGAATTTTCCCACCCCTAAGGCGTATGCCTCAGTTACCAATTGAATTTCTTGTCGGTGCATAATGCTCTGTTCTACCAGTGGAGTTAATGGTGCAGTTATCGGTGTAGTTGCATCTCCACTTGGTTCTTCAAACTTTCTAACCCATCTCTTGGTGTAATCTTTTTGTATTTCATCTACATTTTTCTTTCCTTTCTCATTTTCTTTATCATTGCTAACTGGTTTAGTCTTGCTTCTACAGTACTTAGCAATATGACCTATTCTGTTGCATGCATAACATGTAACAGTATTCTTTTGAATTGCTTTGACATATCTGATGTCATTCCTTGACCCACATTTATTAGCCAAATGTCCAAACTTTCCACACGCATGACATTTAACATTCATTCTGCAATCTTTCGACATGTGACCATATTTCTTGCAATTTGTGCATTGACCGAGAACTAAATTGTAGTTTTGATTTTCTTTATTTCTACATTGTGGCCGTATACCCAAATTTATTACAAACAAAGCATCTACCATTGAATTTGTAAGCATTAGATTTCCTTACTAGTTTCCTTTGGTTTGACGAGTTGTGTATGCTAGTTGACTGATCTTCATTTGTAGTACCAGAGCTTTCACCTTGTACAAATCCAAGTCATCTAGAATCTTCACTCTGCCTTTGTCTTTTCAATAAGTCATCCAACCATGCAGCACTTATCCTAAATTTTTCTTTATACTCACTTGTAGTAGTTAGATCATCTCTCAGAGTTATTATTTGTCTCTTTATCTCTTGTTCATTATTCCAGGATTGTATCAAATTAGTTCTCAACACATTATTTTCATGAGCCAATCTGCCACATTCTTCAAATTTGTTCTTCAGAGATATAGCAATATTTTCTTCCTTCTTTTTGTCCTCAATATATTTTGACATCCTCATAGTCAAGTCTTGCATTTCACTCTTCATGAGCATGTTTGCTTGACTCAGTTTCTGACATTGTTCCTTAAGTGCATTTTTCTCTTCATTATTTTGGTTTTGCAAAAGTTCCTTCCTTCTAGCTTGAGCTGATGATAACCTTTCTTGCAGAACAAGAATGAATTCATTATCAGAATTCAATTCATGTTGCAGGTTTAAGTTCTTCATCCTTTCAGTATCATAATCCTCAAGTGCCATCTCAAGTTTCTTCTCCATAGCCATGTTCAATGATTCTAGTTTCAGGATCTTCCTCAAGCTGTTAAACTTCCTCTGAGGTACTAGGCTATGATACCAATTGTTGGAATACAATTAATCCAATAATACTGAGAGGGGGGATGAATCAATGTTCTGCCGATAACACAAGATTTTAACCTTTTATAACATACACATATAAATTAGTAAATGAAGAAACATATAACATGAAGTAAATAAACCAGCCACATGAATGAACACCATAACACACTGAATTTATACATGGAAAACCTCAAAGACGGAAAAACACGATGGGATTTGTGACCCACAATATCAATTCACTGGCCATATGAAAGATATTACATAGCATGGGGGCCTGCACATGCAGGAAGGCACACTTCTCAACACAAAAGAGTCACACTGACTACAAGGTTCTGCTGAGATAAAACAATAATGGTGAACTCACAAAATGCATATGCAATGCCAAAAAGAGTTCTAGTTATAGCTTTTTTTTAATACCGGTTCATAAACCCTGAATCCTTTTACCAGTATCTCCTTTCCTCCAAGAATACTTGACAAACCATCTATTGATCATGATATTACTTTCCCATACACATGACCTACATACATATCCTTCGCATCACTTTTTTTCTTTTTACCTTGTCATATATCAAAATGACCTAATAGACTGACTTATATACCCTTTACAAATAATTTGCCTTATGTTGTTTTATAATACAAAATATATTCAATGTCAGCCCTATACAATAATTACAAAATGATTTTATAAATAAAACCTTTCAGATCCCAGGCTGATGTCGGCTTCACTGAAGTGTTGGATGTCGGTGATGACCCTAAATACTCTAATGACAATATCTATCGGTGTATGCCTCCAATGCCAGTATCTGCTGGTATATGCCTTCTAGAGAAGCTTGTTGTCATCATTGACAACATATGAATCCAATGAGTGTCAATTGCCAACAAGTTTAGCTCAGACTCAATAGAGTCAATTTTAACTCTTAAATTATCAATAGCAACAGACCACCAAAGATAATACTGGTACATTCTAGCCACATCTTCAACATAATTTCTCATATCCTTTATGCTTTCAAATAATCTTCTTTGCACACTGATACACCTTTTCTCCATAGCTTCCTGAACTTCATCTTTTCCAACAATTTATTTAGGTGACTTGTTCAAATGATCTTTAAGTAGCTCAACTAAGACATCTGGTAAGACATCTACCAAATTATTTAAATCAATGCTCTTCTAGAGTATATAATCAACTAATACTTCTTCAATATTATCCTGGTCATATGATGGGCACACAAGCCACAAATCACCAATCTCCTTCATACCATCTTCTTCTTTAATCATACAAAAAATATTTTCTGTTCTACAAGGGTCATCTTCATCCATACTGTCTTCTTGTTTTTCAATTTTAGCCTTCTTTCCTTTAGCTTCTCTAGGAGGTTTTGGATCACCAAGATTAATTATTTCCTTCTTCTCATCGCTTTTCTTCATCTTCTTCAATTTCAAAGGGGAAATTGCAACTGATCTCTTCAACCTTCTTCTGTTGGAGGAATGACTTTTCTCAAAAGGACTGACAACACTAGAAATCGGATTAGAACACCACAACTTTCGGAGATTTATGAAATGATCTTTGCATGCCTTTTCCTCATCCGCTAGACAACTTAGATACCTGTAAATCTACTTTCCAATCAGTATATTTGATCTCCACACATCTTCTCTTTCAAGGGTAAAGATTTCATGAAATAAAGCATCAAACATATGATTCAAGAACCAAAACAGAAGGTATAGCCATTCTCTTTTGACATAGTGATATTCTCAGTTGATTGCATCAATAAGAACTCACATAAATCAAATTCCTTGCCTTCTTTCACCATCTGATGTGCAACATACACAACCATATCAAAGGTAGAACCTTATTTGTTTCATAAATAAATCTTGTAAGAAATATCATAAGCAACATACCTCACAAATGGATCAATGATTGTATTAATTAGCAATGCTCACTGATCTCTTGTAACACTAGTTAGGGTTTCAACTTCTTTATTCTTGATCAATTTCTTCATCGAAATGGTCCCAACATCTCAAAGACCTAAAATCGTATATATAGCTTCCTTTTAAATTTGATAAGGTTTACCTAACATCATAAAACCATTCTGAACATGACTCAAAATGAACTTGACTCAATCCTCATCGATGAACCACAAAAACTCACTCCAAATATCCAAACCTTTATGTCCTAATTCTTTGAGTCTCTGATATTCTTCATCTATGAAAGAACTTTCAAGATTCCTAATTTTCTTATGATCAAATTCATCTAATTGAACTTCTACTAATTTCCCAAAATCTCCACTACTAGATTCTTCTATCGTTGTCATCTTGAATTCCATAAGAATGAAATAGATACCTCTTTTTTTTTATCCTACTTGATTCTTCTTCTAAGCTTGAACTGCTCTTCTTCAGATTCTTCAACATGCAATGCTAAAAAGAAAAAAAAATCAATATTTCAACTTTTCTTGATACGCCTAGGGTTTTCATGCTAAAACTGTCGTATCATAATTACACAATATTTTAACTTTTCTTGATACACCTAGGGTTTTCCCGCTAAAACTATCGTATCATAATGAGATAATCTCCTAAACTCTACATATGCAATCTACTCAAACATCGACACCAACACTAGCACCAGCATGTCGATGCCACAATATTCAACGCATCATGAAGGGGGGGGCAAATAGATTTTTCTTTAAGGTTCCCCATAAGCCAATGTTACAAGATAAATTTCTAGAGAAAGAAGCACTTGTATCAGATTCAGGTACAACAGATACATTCTCTTCTTTCTCTCTTCAAACTATAGTAGTCTTCTTCTTAGTTCGATCTGTTTTTTGCCAAAGAAGCCACATTTCTACATCTGTTAGCAAAATGTCCAAATTTGTTGAAATTGTGACACTTGATGTTCCCCTGTCCTAAATTTACATAATTTGTTCTAGATTTGCACTGATTATCATTATGACCAAAACCATAGCATATATGACAATAACCAAGAAAGGGCTTATTCATCATGTTCACAAATGATCAATTTACTCCATTCACATGAAGTCTATAGCTTCTATTCATTCCTTGATTACTGCAGTTATTAGCTTTGTGTACAAAACTCTTACAATTAAAGAATTGAGTATTTTGATTTACTTTATACTTGTAACCTATAGGCTTATGTCCAAAATTATTGCTTTGAAAACAATAACCATTGAATGATGGGTACCTTTGAACATTTTGTTGATGGACTAGGGGTCTATTTGTAGTAGGTACTTGACTCTAAATCATGTTTGCATCTTTCGATTCCTTCTCAAGTTCTATCTTCTCCTTTTCCTTTTCCTTTGTCATTATGATTTTAACATTCACCAAATTGAAAACCTAATCCTTCTTTGTCTTTATGAGATTTCTACATTTCCAACAATTTATCTAATAATGCACTGCTTTCAACAACTTTTACTTTTGACTTCAGCTTCAAGATTTTGATGAATAATGATGAACAGTAAGTACTCAACAGATACTAAGGAGGGGGGGGGTGAATCAATATAGACAAAAACTTTCTAAAACCACTTTGACTGCAAAGACTGCATTAACTGGTAAACAGGATCACCGATCTAAATCAGGGCACTACCGGTCAAACACAATGAGACCGTGAAACACATAAACCAGTAACACTTAGGTCTTCACAAAACCTAATAACTCATTTCCACTTCACTCATATGCTTAAACAAGTAATACATCATCAGAAATATAAAGACCACTGGATCAGCATGCTTTACCACTTGACAGAAAATACTAAGACATCACATGAAAGCATCACACATAACACACTTATTTTTCATGTGGGAACTCAACTGGGAAAAACCACAGTGGGGATGAATACCCACAAGTTGTTCTTGAACTATTTTGAAGTCCGCTCTGTTAGGAGCCTAATCCGGTTAAGGACTTTACAATAGGTTCTGCTAGGAACCGATCCTGCTAGGGATCACTCGGTTAAGGATGGCTAAATACCCGGTTAAAGGTTAGAACCCTGCTAAAGGTTACCTTGCAAGAGGATTTGAAGAACTAAATGAATTTGAGTCACCCTGTTAAAGGATTTACAGAAATCCTATTAAAGCTATCTGATTAAAGGATTTTCCAACTGCTGAAATGGTTAAAAGTCAACAGGTAATACACTGATCTGATAACAGCACTCAATGCCAAGGCAGATCCACTTTAGTTACTTTGCTTCTGCAATCACACTCTGCAGGTATCAACACACTTCTCTGGTCTAGCAAAAATCAAGTATCTCTTCACTTGGATACACACATAACATTTGCCAAACAACTTCACAATGCAAATCATCATCGACCTTATAGGAAACAGATAGGTTGGTAGCATATACCCTAAACCCTAAACATTTAGGTTATCAATACAATCGGCCCAATCCTAACCGATCAAACACATTACATTGAATAAAATAGTCTTGAACAAATCTCAAGATGTTCTCCATCATTCGTTCTTTGCCACTTCTGGAAGCTGATAACCCATCACGTGCTCTCCATCATTTACAGAGACTTCGCACATTCCCGAGGTAGATAGGATCAATCTTCTTCATGCAAGATCCTCAAGAAAATCCTTCACGTGCACAAGGCTGACGTGGCAACATGATTTGATCTTCATTTCAATGCTAACCCATCACAAGATGTTATCGGTTGAATTTCACAAACTTGGAATGCATCAACCAGAAACCCCGATACAAACTTTCCATATACCGGTTCACTTTCTACATATATCGATTCATTCCATCATACCGGTTCACACTTCATCATACCGTTTCACTTGTACCATCATACTAATTTACTTGTATCATCATACTGGTTCATACTTCAGCATATTGACATCAATGACAACATACAATATTATCATGTCATCACACTTCTGCACATATGCCAACAGATTTCTTGTTCCAGTTTTCCACATTCTTCTAACTTTTGAAATCAATTGTCTCCTTCAAACTCTCTTCCACTTTCTTGCTATCTTCAACTAGCAGCTTCAGACTCACAACAGTCTCATTTAGTTGTTTCAACTCTTTATTGACTTCTTGATGCCTTGCTTTGAATTTCCGGATCTAATCTCTTGGCTTTCTAACACATTCATTTTCTATGTTTACATTCTCTTTTAGTTCCTCATTCTTAGATTCCATACTCTCCAAATCTTCAAGGGTTGTCTTAAATTCTTCATCCTAATAGTATTCTCCTACCATATCTAAAGGAGCCATCTGTTCAAATAAGATCTCCCTCAAATAGTGAAGTTAGCAATAAGAGACCAAGCTTTGATACCAATTGTTGAACATATTAGAATACTAAAAGGGGGGCAGGGTGAATTAGTATTCCCCTTTATAAAAGATTAAAAATTGAAATTTTGAAACTTAACTTTGTTACAAGTGTGGTTGTCATTGCACCAAAAGATCGACCTGTTAATGCTTGATACAACCACTAGACTTATAGAATCCACAGGAGGCAGCTAAGCCATGTCACAAACTTGAGCACTATACTTCACAACACAAGGAGACCAAGGGTGAACACCTTGTAATGATCCCCCCATTGCAAGCTAGGGGTTTGAACCTGTGACCAAGATCTGATACTACTTGTTACAAGTGTGGTTTCCATTGTACCAAAAGATCAACCTGTTAATGTCTGATACAACCACTAGACTTATAGAATCCACAAGAGGCAGTTAAGCCATGTCACAAACCCGAGCACTATGATGCATAACACAAGGAAACCAAGGGTGTACACCTTGCAACAAACTTATTAACAATTAAATTCAACCCAAAATAAACACATGCAACATAACTGAAATGAACAAAATGTACAACCATAAAAGAGACACAAATTTTTTATTTGTGGAAAACCCAAATGGGAAAAACCATAGAGATCATTAACTCTTAGGAAAATATAACTAGTTATATGAAGATTAAAAGGCTCAATGTCAGGGATACAACAACTTATTGTCAGAAACCTCACTATGAATAAATAGAGATAAAAATGAACTCATAAAATTTCATCTACACGTGCATGGGATCAGTTCCTAATAAGCTCATACAACCAAGCAATTGCTTGTAGTAGACCCTGTCAAAAATCTCTACAATTCTAACTCAATCTTCCTTCTCCAAACATTTTCACATCAACTCTGCCTCTCTTCTTCAACACATGAACTCACAAACACTAATAATCAACTTACACACTCATCCACTATACTGACTCTTTATCAAGTCATACCATAATCATATCAATAATCATATCAAATCATAATATATATATAAATATGGCAATTGACACTCATTCAGTTTCTTATGTTGTCGTTGATGGCAACATTGACAACATATTCTAGTTAACTGGCACCAACAAACACTTTACCGGCATAAAGGATTTCATGGTAACCAACAAACTAGGTATCGATATGGGAAGACGACATCACTTGGAGATCCGAAAAATGATAGTATATCAGCAAAGCATTTTATAATTCATATGTTTTTGTAATGAGCTGACATGTATTATCATTTTGTATGTAAGCCAACATATGGAATAAATGTTTGTAAGGGTATATAAGTCAGTCTATTAGGTCATTTAAGATATAACATTAGAGATAAAATCTAACATGCAAAGTTTATGTATGAGAGATCATTTGTATGCGAAAGCAATATTTTGTAATGATCTGTAGATGATTTCTAAGGTACTCATAAGGTGTATGTTATTGCAACAAGGGTTTAGGGTTTAAGAACCAGAATAGTCAGAGCCTTAACCAGAACTCAATCAGTCATAGCAGATGCATTAAATGAGTTCAGTTTTGTTGTTTTGTATCAAAAAGTGATTGTAGTCAGTGAGACTCTTTGTGATGAGCAATGTACTCTAGCCAATGTGCCTTCCTGCATGTGCAAGCCCCTATTATATGTAATATCTCTTTATATGGCTAGTGAACTGATATTATGGCTCATAAACCCCACCATGGTTTTTCCTCATTAAGGTTTTCCACATATAAACTCTGTGCGTTATGGTGTTCATTTATGTGATTACATTATTTGTTTCAATTACTTGTATTTGTGTTTATGAGTTGATGAATGAATGTTTTGATAAGGTTCATTCTTTGTCTTCTTTCTTGTTTGTCTCGCCTTCTTGGGCTGCTCCTCAGACATAGTTTCCTCTGAGTCCGGTGTATTGCTTTTTGTCTTCCTTTTCCTCTCGAAGACTTTAGTCGGTGCTGCTTCCGGTTTCTTCTTGGCTGGTGACCGTTTGGTCACTTTTGGACTTGATGTTGTAACTGGTGTAGATGCAGACAGCACTTCTTTTCCCTTCTTCACTGAAGGCTCTTTTCCTTTCTTTGTTGGTGGTTCCTCAACCGATGTTATCCTCTCTAGGTAGGTGCCAGTTCTCTTTGCCTTAGGATCAAGTAGTGAGGAAATAAGGGTAGAGGCATACCCTTCCAGCATATCATACATCACCTCATAGCCCATTGGCTCCACTTCTTCCACTGTAGGCTCAACAACCTCCATTATGCATTGATCCACCTTGATGGTGAAACAGATATCGTCTTCATATTTCTTGACAATGTCACCTGATATTCTCATTCTTTGGCTCATTTTTCATCTGAACTCATCATAATACTTGTTCAGAACTTCAGGGTAACTGGTTCCCACTGCTTGCAAACTTTTCTTTATTTGTTTGGTAACCGGTTAGTCCACCGACCACTAAATGTCTCCCACTCCTGGGAAGTATCCTTGAAAGTAAAAGAACAACCCAACCAATAGTTGTCCAAACTTGAACCTTAGTGCATTATCCTATTTGATCGACTTTAGATTCAATAGGAGTTGCCTTTGCATACTAGTGCATAGGTCAATGATGCATCCTCCTTGATCATCTGGTAAGCGGCATTTACCACTACAGCAGATACAGAGTTAATTTTGCTGGCTAAGAATGTCCGGTATCCAATCACCATACATGCATACTTCACCAGATCATCCTTGATAGAATTGACGGTCATACCTCATGAGTCGCTCACTGAACCGGTGAGCTTGGACATTTCAATCTTACTTACCATCCTTAGGGCTAGCACATCCCCTATATTGCAGAAACCAGTGATGACATGAATTGCTTGTAGTGTTATATCATGTGTTCTTTCTAGGTACATCTTGTCACCATGAACTCTACTCAGAATGATCCTAATGTGATCATCTGTGAAATCCTCCAGGAAATAAACAACATTGTGGAGCTTCTCCTTCTCCAAGATACTATACTCTGGTTTGATCTTTTTATCTTGTCCACAGAACAAACCTAGCTGGGAGTGGATAGCTAGAGACCCTAGGTCTTCAATCTTGCAATCTATGTAATCAGAAATCCCTTCTTCTACTATAACACCAACTAGAACTTGTGATAGGGCATTATACTTAGACTTGCATTGAATAAAACTTGCAGACTCGATAGATGCACTAGAACTGGTATGAGATGCAAAAGCCATGATAGAAACTTAAAAACTTGAGAAATACCTTTTGAAACACGTGAATTTAGGGCTTTCAGATTCTCCTTCACTTTACACTCCGTCGGTTGCAGAATCGCCGCTTTTCTTTCTTCACTTGACCGTTTGCAATTTGAATTTGAATCTCCTTCGCGGTTTCTCAATTTCTCAAAATCTCAGCACAAATCTCCTTTTCTTCGCTCTGCTCTTTGGAAAACTTTTCTTCATTCGAAAACTGATAGTGAGAAATGATTTGAAAAATCGTTTTAAACATATTCCTCACCTACCACAATAAATGCTCCACTATTAGGGCATAAACCCTAATTTGCCTTTTACCATTTCCAATCTTCCACCAAATGACAGGTATCACATACCGGTTAAGGTCTTTTATCGGTGTCAACTGGGGGTTCAAAACATTTCGCCGTTTGCTCCCCCTAAGCTTTTCTGAAGCTTAGTTTGTCGGTTCCGTAGTTTCCACACTAGGTGCAGAAACCGGTTCCTCTAGTAACACCGCTGGTTTCTTCTTCCAGATTTTGTTCATATCCGCTTGAACAGTGTCAACATCAATGTTTCCTTCTGGAGTGACTGGTATATCATCAGATATGTTCTTTCTTGATCTACAGAATCTGGCAACGTGACCCGGTTTGTTGCAGTGATAGCAAACCAATCTAGGTGCTCCCCAAGGTCCGTTGTTCATGTTTCCATTCTTCCTTTTGCATGTTGCAGTAGTGTGACCATGACCATGATAGACAATACAGTTTTCTCTCCATCCAATTGTCTCTTGATAGCCACCACTTCTTGGCTGATGATTGAGGGCATTAAACTAGTTGTGATTCTGGTTCACAAAAGGTTCGGGACCAACTCCTTGGGTCCTCTGAGGATATCTTCTAGTGTTGTTCATAACAGACCCGCATTCAGATGCTCTATGCCCATACTTGTTGCATGCATAATAGTTACCTTTGAATCTATAGGATCTAGGCTTATCATTTAGAAAATAAGGCAAATTGTTGTAAGCCTTACTCCTACACACATTGGCAGTATGTCCTTCTTTAAGATAGTTAAAGAAAATAGGTTTAAACTTTTGCTTACCTTTACCCTTTGATGCTGATTGTTTCTTTGATGCTCCAACATTTGTACTAGAGGTCTCACCTTCCTCATGACTGAAATAGCCAAGTCCATCAGTATTCTTGTTGAACTTAGCAAGTATTTCATTTGACTCAGAGAGTTCTTTGGAAATAGTGGCATTTGTTTCCATCAGGATTTCATTCTCAAAGATGGCACTGTTCAGTTCACCTTGCATGTCTTCCTTTTCCACTTTGCTTGCATGGAGTTGAGCAGCTAGGGCACTGATCTCTTGTTTCAGCTTGGAGATCTCATGATCTCTTTCTTTCACCAGATCTTTAGCTTTCCTCTGATTCTCAAGCTCTTGACACATCCGGATAGTTAGTCCTTCCAACTCCTTTCTCAGGTTGGAGTTTGATTCATTCAACTTATTTACTTCTACAATTAGGGCTTCCATGTTTGCTTCATCTGAAGAACTATTTTCAGATAGCTCCATCATCTTTTCTGCATGTTCTCTCCTTTTTGCTTGAGACACCTTGTATTTGACCATAAGATCATCATAGGCTTGCTCAAACTGAGTGATCTGATGAGTAAGTTACCTTATAGAGTATTCCCCCATATCTCTTTCCAAGTGTTTAAACTTATAGAAAGGTAAGCTCTGATACCAATTGATGAATACTAAGAGGGGGGGGTGAATTAGTATGCCAAAAATATCTGCACTTAAACACTTTGCAAGACTAACAGTAAACTAGTAAAACAGTTTAGCAGACAAACCGATTAATACACATGCAAACCAAATAGCTAATAATGCATTCACCCACAGAAGAAAAAACACCATAACACAAGAGATTTTGATGTGGAAACCCAAATGGGAAAAAGCACGGTGAGATGGAACTCACAAGTAACTATCTACAGAATAGGAACCAGACCGGTTAAGGTTAGACCGGTTAAGGTCTTAAAATGTTCTTTACCAGAACATATCCTGTTAGGAATCTCAATCTCTGTTAGGAGATAAGTCTGATTAAAGACTACCTTGCTAGAGGATTTTAGATCCACAGATGTGAACCACCTTGTTAGAGGATTTACAAAAGGCTTTTGGGCCTACCCATTCAAGGGCTACAGACTTGTCAAAGATGTGAGTAATCAACAAGTGTTTGATCTAGCTAATAGCACAGACTGCTTGGTTAGATCCTTGATAGCTCGTTCCTAATGCATTCCAGCATTACTTCAGTCTTCTACACATTGATATTCTCTCCAACTCCTCAACCACCTTAAACCCTAGCAACAACATAAAGTTTCGCTACAGCCACATCAACAACCTAAAACACTAGACATGATGTCCTTATAAAGGAATCTGGTTTCATGTCGGTCCAATAGGATTACATTACAATTTCCTAGGTTCAATGAACCTGGACATACTTGGTAACATGACACAAAAAGCACCGTTAAAGTGTCGACACTGTCAAACAATCGGTGGATGGTAACTCATCACAAAATGCCGGTTGGTAACTCATCACAGAGTATTACCGGTTCATACAATATACCAGTTGTCAGTTTGTCAAAAATGAAGACTGGTAAAAATGTGTTATGTCGCTTTAATTCCTCGTACCACTTGGGATCCACGAACTGCTTGCGGTCAACATGCCGCTTCAGACCGGGAAACACATTCTACAAAACACCAATAGTCTAAAGACTATAATACAACATTCTGGTTGGAACAAATACCGGTTGTGCTCTAACTCATACATATAAAGGGGATCTGAATCCAAGTGTGTGTCCATAAATGACAATCACAACATAAACATTAAAAATGCCAACAGTTTGAGGATGAGATAGTCTGGTACATGCCGAGTAGAGTTCATGGTGAATTTATTTGGCTGGATAGCCCCCATAAGATCACCAAGGAAGCAATCAAGGCCATCACCAGCTTACCTCAGATAGGTCAGAAACTAGGGAAGAAGATATCAAATAATCAAATCAACAAGCTCATAGGTGAAACCTCTAATAATCGGTCAATGGGAGTCAATACCATTACTGATAAGGATGTCAAATTCGTTAGTATAATTATAGGCTGCAAGGTAACCCAATCTAACAGACTTAACTTTGTTTCTAGCTCTTGCATTTTTGTTGCATATTGTTGGGTGAATATTTTGTCACCAGTGTACTAATGACAAAATATATATTTCACACAATGCTATGCTAAGAAATTAATCTCTCCTCTCATCAAGGGGATGTTCCCTATGAAATTTCTCCTCTAATTAATAAGGAATTAAATTTGTGGGTTGGTGTTGGGCATATAACTCTCTTTTTTAAGAGTTTATGTATCCTCCCTTCACCTAGTTACAATTTCTCTACCTCTTCAGATACTTAAAGAAAAGAACTATTAATCTAACAAACTACACCAAGAGTTACTATTAAGCAACACAAAGTCTCCTTTATGGTAACACTAGTTCACACTGATCGTTACAAATTAAACAATTAGAAACTTAGCTTAAAGCTCAAAGTCTTCAAGTATAGATTTCTAATCCATTAAACTACAAATAACTGCAGCAATACAAAGCTTACCACAAGTTGGTTAATTTATCAACAGATTTCTCAAGTATGCTAAGAGCACTAAGTCTACTTTGCAAGATTTGAGAGTTCTCTAACCACATAGAAATATCTTAATGATCAAAGAAGTAAAGATAATATAGACTCAATGGACATAGGAACATCAAATTATATAAATGAGTTTATTGATACAACACAAAGTTTGTAATCAACAAAACTATTTTCTTTATTCGTTTGATAGGATTTTCACCACAAAAAAGCCCAAAGTCTTAGTTGGGATAAAAAATATGAAGAGTTTTGCTAAGCATGAAAAAGATAAATGTTTACAAATGAGGTCCTCCTTATATAGGAAAAGAAGTTGAGAAAAAGGTGGGCACAATTGACTAATTCAACTGCACAGTCCCACTTGACTACAACTACTGCAAAAAATAAAACTACAACCGCAAGAAAATTTGCAGTAACTAAGAATGCAACTACATGAAAATATAGTGTCAATAAGGACACTTTATTATTCATTTTCTTCCCTTTGGATTTACTTGGAGAACGGTCTGTTATTCACCAAAATATGCAACATTTTCATCATGAAAATCAACATTCACCATCAAATCGCCAACTTCAAAGATCCGGAAAGATGCTTGAAAGATCAAAATTACCCTTAGATAAAAAGATAGAAAAATAAGCAGGTCGGGTTTTAAAACCCGATTTGCACTTCAGTAGGTCAAGGCTGCAGGTCGGGTTTTAAAACCCGATCTACAGTTCAGCAAAACCTAGGTTGCAGGTCGGGAAAAATTTCCTGACCTGCATATGGACCTGCAAGTTGAGAAAAATTCCCTGATTTGCACATAGGCAAACTTGCAGGTCGGGAAAAATTCTTCGACCTGCACTTAGACCTGCAGGTCGGGAAAAATTGCCTGACCTACATATGAGCAGACTTGCAGGTTGGGAAAAATTCTCCAACTTGCACTTAGACCTACAGGTCGGGAAAAATTCCCTGACCTGCATATGAGTAGACTTGCAGGTCGGGAAAAATTCCCCAACTTGCACATAGACTTGCAGGTTGGGAAAAATTCCCCGACCTGCAAATGAGAAAACTTGCAGGTCGGGAAAAATTCCCCGACCTACACATAGATCGACAGGTCAGGAAAAATTTCCCGATCTGCACATAAAGGAAGACTTGCAAGTCGGGAAAAGTTTCCCGACCTGCACTTAAACCGGCAGGTCGGGAAAAATTCCTTGACCTGCACATAGACCGGAAGGTCAGGAAAAATTCCCTGACCTGCACATAGACCCGCAGGTCGAAAAAAATTTCCCGACCTGCACGTAAAGGCAGACCTGCAGGTCGGGAAAAATGCCCCAACCTGCATTACTTGTCAGACCAAAACTGCACTTTGGGTTTTAAAACCTGATGTGCAGGAAAACACAAGAAACACTACATTTCGGGTTTTAAAACCTGAAGTGTAGACAAAAGATAAAATAAAATATGAAGGCAAAAACATGAAAATGACAAAAATGAAGATGCAAATCGACACAACTTACAAGGGAAGTCGACCGACCTTGGAGGTTGTAGGCTATGAAATGGACACATTTCGTAGGGGTTGTACCACGATTTTAGTTGCACTTAAATCGAGGAAAACAACTAGCTCTGACTGGGGGAACAAGCTACAACACGTGAAGCTTGTAGAATCCAGAACTCCAAGTGCCTGTATCCATTGGGCTATAGAGTCAAGCAACAAAGACACAGACAACAAGACTGACACAAAGCAACCAATTGAAAACAAGACAAAAACTTATGCAACTGCACTTATTAAAAATGGAAACTAACCTAACCTAAACTAACTAACCATAGAAACCGTCCTAAATGAAACCATTCATAGGCTCATAAAAGTAGCTTCCTTTCTTTAGGAAGTTGCATTTCCTTGCATGATCATTAGCAACCACAACCAATAGAAGCAAAAACAATTGTACTAGGACTTGATGCAACATTCCTTGGAAGAGATGAACAAATTCATCTTCCTCTTGAAATGAATCATATGTATTGCTACTCCAAAGTAGATATTTGAAACCAGATTGCTCTTCCTTAGCTAAAAATGCATATTTGGCCTCTTCCTCAAGTGTATCTTCAAGATCATGTACAAGTGAACCTCTAGCTCTCCATTGGCTTCCAACAAAGAAAGATGTCTGAATGGACATCCTCTTGACGAGGCAAAAACAAAATTCTTCTTGTTGATTACACCTTTATCAGTTGCTTCTTCAATTACAACCTCATGCTGAAAAGAATGAGTTTCTTCATGTGAGTCAATTGAAAACATAACTGCATTTCTTACCTCAACATGTTGTTCACAAACTTCAGATTTTAGAGGATTGTCAACAAGACTTGAACAAAACTCTTCTATAGTACTCATGAAATGATCTTCATCAAGTTGTGGGGTAGGTCTCTTATGCGTGATATGTCCAAGTTCATTACCTTGGACCATGAATGCATTCATTTCAACTTGACTGGGATCTTCATGCATGTGCACCTTTTCACATCTCATGATGTGATTGTCTTCCTCCATGGTACCTAGTATGGTCTTTTCTTTTTGTTGAATAGCTTTCTGGAACTGCATAAACCCTATTTGAGAGTCACCAGCTATGTCTGCTTCCTCCTCTTGGAATAGACCAACAAGATCACTTTGTTTAGATTCAGAGTCATCCACTGTTGCATTTGTTGATGGTGCCTCAAGTGCAAGCCCTCCTGGTGGCAAAGGAAGCTTGTCTTGATTTCTAGCTACATAACTCGGAGCAGTATTTGGATATGGCCTCCTAGGAATGTCTTCATAAGGGGAAGAAAATACACCTTGAGCTATTTGCTTTTTGAGGGCAAGCAACTCATTAGCCAACCTTTACACCATGGTATCTGCTCTCTTGGTAGACCCTGATCCCAAAGAAGAGTTTTCTTTGGACCCATTTGGCTCTATCTTTATCTTACCTGCAAGGATAAGGTCATCTTCAACCTCAACTGCTAAGGTTTGTGCAGCTACAAGGTTACCTGGAACTGCTCTTCTCAATAAGAAACTCACCTCAGGTGACTGAGCATTCATAAAGAAGCACTTCAAATTTGCAGTGGTAGGCTAAGAAGCAACTGGGATGTGGTTATGCAGCTTATTGAATTTAGCAACAAATTCTCGCATGGGTGTTAGCCCAATATGGAAAGCTAATGTACTAAGAGGGGAGGGGTGAATCAGCACTTCAAATCATTTTCTTAACAATATCTTTACTGTTATGCATAAACTGAATAGTGCAGTAACATAATATAATGCTAAAACAAATAAATAATAATCATACATGATTCACTCCATAACACATGTATTTTGGTTATGCAAAAACTCTTGGTTAGAGAGAAAAACTGCGGTGGGGATGGATCCCACAACTTCACTACTGCAATAATAAAGGTTGCTCAATTAGAGCTACATGTTTAGCTATTTCTGATAGCTTACCCTGTTAGGAGTATCAAGATCTATTAGATCTACCTTGCTAAAGGATTTTACAACATTTATTCTAAATGTTGCACCTGGTTAGAGGCTTTACAATTTATAGACTTGATTAGAGTCTTTTACCCTGTTAAAGGTTTCTCTTACAACTTCAAAATATTACAATAAAATCATTACAAATATCAGCAACTTTACATCTAGAATGTTATAGTAGATTCTATGTGCTTAGAATAAGATTACCTTGCTTATAGCATACCTCGATAACCCATATAGTAACTCGGTAAACCCTTCTGTTTACTCTGTTCTTTGACTGTTCTCTGAAATCCTTCTCAGTGACCTTTGTGTCTCTGTAACAGTCATAACACTTAGTTCTTTCACATGTCTTGCTTCATATATTTTTATATCTTCCTTTCTGTCATGCTACATGTATATATCTGATCTGAATCCATGTTGTATAAATAGATCTCTTATGTCGGTGATCCATTCATTGCTTCGATCTTACAAACATGTTTTATTGAATGAATAACCATGCAAAATATTTCATTGGTTAGATGACCTCAAAATCATACACAATCTTTAAGTGCAATTTCCAATGTGATAACAGTTCTATGTTCCTTGATCTTGTAACATGTTTTCATATGTATGCCCAGGTTCAATTAATCTGGTAACACGTTTCACTTGGTGTATATCAACTCGGTGTGTCATCTTTGCTGCTTGGTAGACATGGAATGATACTCAGTAGACGGCTCAGTGCATACTGGGCTCTTGTTGCTACTTTCTTCTATAACCGACTCGACTGTGCATACCGACTGAATATTTCGGTAGAGATAACCGACTAGAGTATATAGAATAACTTTGAACATAAAACTAATGGCAACTTGATAAGTAGTAACAATCTCCCCTTTTGACATTAGTTGAGGTGTTTGACAAAAACTACTTTCAAAGTTATAACTCAAAAATCTATATACTTGCAAAATTTGACTATACTGACAGTATATACAATAGTCAATAAAATAGTAAATCCAGATATACTCCCCTTATCAATATACTGTACAAAACTCTGATTTTTTATGCTCAGTGATCAAAGATCAATGTGTTGCATTTGTTCTTTGCTTACTATTTTGTTCATTGTTCAGTTCACTGCTCTTGGATACTCTGCTTACTCTACTCGGTATACTCCCCCTGTATACTACACTCCTTTTGTTTGATACTATACTTTGATACTTTGAATACTATATCACTACCCCTTTTTTGACAAACATCAAAATTTAGTTACCATTCGATGGTGGCAACTGGTCAAAAATGGATTTGTACTTTTTCCGTGCTTCGGTGAGAGCGATAGAGAGGGCATCCTTTACACTGTCCATTAAAGAATTATGCGCTTGAATATCAGCCAATAATGATATTAAGCCATCTAAAGTGCTTCCCTCTTGTGTAGTAGATAAGTATGTGGCTCAGTTGATCTATTTTTGGACAGATGAAAGATGGTGAAGGAATAATGTCTGAAGTGTCATTATGTCCATCCTAATCTTGTGTTCTTCATTTCTTAGGTCCAATTGTTGAGCCATGAGCTGTTGTAACTTTGTATAGAAATTCAGAACTGAATTGGGCTCTGTGGTCAACTTATTTGAGAGAATTTAGATGCAGGTGTTGGACTAACCCAACCCATGTAAATCCTAATTTATTGATTTCAAGGGGGGAAAGGGAAGAAGGAATGCTTGAAAGGGGAAATGAGGCTTGCACCTAGATTGAAATGTGATCTTCCCTACCTATAACTACATAAAACATCAATAATAACTACCCAAAGGATGTACAGATTCCTACCTAAATGGTCTCCCTATTGCATGTGTGAAGGTTGGAATTCTTGTAAAATGGCAAACGGAACTAAACTAGTTCACAAATGACATCCAAAGAGGGATCAACATAGTCAAATACACTAAGAAAAAAAAAGAAGATGAATTCACATAAAGAGGTAATGAGATTACATAGATTATAAGAATTGAAATCAAGCAAGACAAGTAATTCTATTCATGTAAAGGCAAAAGAAAAAAAAAATAGTATAGAGAAATGTAAGTTTTCTTTAAAAGAAAAGAGGAGAAGATCCCTATAACAAGGGTTCAAAATTTCCTTTATATTTTTGGCATAACTGAGATGATTACATTTAAGAAACCCTAACCCTAGCTAGGGTTAGGTTATAAAATGTCAGAGACATCATAAAAATCATCAAGATGATTTGATCTTCATTTATTACAATCTCTGAGAATGTCCTTCATCATTGGGAGGAAGTATATATATATACACCCTGGAAACGGAGATATCTCTATGTTCAATGCATCTGGATGGAGTTTGTAGGGGTAAAAAGTATTATTCCTCATTGAATAGCCATGGGTGGCATCTAGAATTTATTAGTAGAGTCATCTCTGGATGGCAAAAAAATCTCGATGGTTGGATCAAAATCCAATTATCAAATATCGGTCACCAACTAGGCCAAAAAATAAATTCGATCACTTAGTCGACAACTACACTACACTACACCAAAAATTTAAATTTCCACCTACTTGTAAGTTTTAACTTAATCCCTCCAACCATACAGGTCACATAAAGATGGACACGTGAGATCATGCCACATAGCCCTCCATAGGGCTCAATGAGAGTTTAAAACACCATTGTCCAATCGGCTCTTATGAAAATTGGATGGCTCAAAATGTGTCATGTATTAGACCGGGTCCACCCTCCTTATAACCTTTACCACAATACCACCAAGATAAAATAGCCCCTCCACTTGATTGCCACGGTAGCATAGTAAACAAAAAAGTGATCACCGCCATACCACAAGGAGGGAAAAAAAATAGACCCCAACCATTGCGGTAGCACAGTGAACAAAACATTGTTACTGTTGTGCCGGAGGGAGAAACCAAGCCTTCATTCATGCTATTGCAGTAACACAAGAACCAAAATGATTCAAGCGACTGCCAAGAAAAGAGGGCAACCAACCCTGCCATGACTTAAGACCCTCTAGCCAATGGAAAGTTAAGTGATTTGACTAGTGCAGCCGGTCAACTTAAAAATAGTTTTTAAAGCCCGAATAGATTTTAAAGGCATGAAATCCCCTTAGAGTTTAGGATTTTAGGGTTTTAATATGAGGTTTATAGTAGGGTTTTATCTAGTCAATTGATATCAAACTGGATTTCTTCAAGGCTGAAGTTGACACATAAAATATCAACAGATACTTTGGAACAAGATAATGATCTTAGGTAACAAGGGCATGATATCCTTAATACTCCTTTCAATGAGCATTTTCCTTCCATCCAATCCAAAAAAAAACC
This sequence comes from Cryptomeria japonica, assembly GCF_030272615.1. Taxonomy (NCBI): domain Eukaryota; kingdom Viridiplantae; phylum Streptophyta; class Pinopsida; order Cupressales; family Cupressaceae; genus Cryptomeria; species Cryptomeria japonica. Next base: position 215,564,778 of record NC_081410.1, on the reverse strand, counting down.
TATTCATAAATAAATGTTCAAGGTTGATAATCCTCTTTATGAACACCCTCATGATTTATCTCTACAAGATCTTCATCACATATTCCCAAATTGTCTTCAATCAATCTGATACATGTAAATGGTTATGAAACACCTAAAAAATATCTCTTCACGGTTCAAGATTCTAGTCCTTCTCCAAATTCTCAACCTCTTAGCAAGCCTTTGTTTGTTGTTCAAGGTGGTTATAATAATGATCCCTTTTGCAACCCTAACAAACCAAATATTACTATGCGAGGATAACCCACTAAGAGTCCTTATGAGTATGCTAAAAAAATAACTTGAGAGAGTTACAATTCAGTTTCTCACACATAAAATACATGAAACAATAGGCAACCTAATCCTCTTGTGGTTATTCCTTCTTCAATTCTTGTTTCTCAACCTATTCTTCCACCAACACCTTCTATATAACAAACTCTTAGTAAGGAATATGATCTTATTGAACAACTTAAAGCTACTCCCGCCAAGATATCTCTTTGGGATTTGATTCAAACTTCATCCACACATCATGGACTATTACAAGATGATTTAAATAATTTATATGTCCCACCTATAGTAACACCTAATAATGTGGCTTCTTTGATTGACTCCATGACAACTCTTAAAGCTCAAATTATGTTCATAGAAGATAAGCTACCCTCCCATGAGATCCAACATCAAAATGATCCTCTTATGATTGTTGTTCTTATCAATAATAATGTTGTAAGGAGAACCCTTATTGACTATGGCTTTAGCCTTAATGTTTGCAGCATTAAACTATTGCATAAGATCAATGTGGATACATCTATTATTAAACCATATTCTCTTACTATCTATGGCTTTGGTAATGTTTCTAGATCTCTCCCTCCTCTTATCTCTCATTCTCCTAATTCATCAATTCTCCTCTTCTATTCCCCTTTATCTATCTTACCCCTCTCTTCCCATCTAGGTCTCTAACCTCTCTCTCACCCTATAGGTATCAAATCTCTCTATATGTACCCTCTCTAATTCTCTCCCTCTTCCCTTACCACCCTCCCTTTATATAATTTCTTATTCTCTTCTTTGTCTTCCCTCACCTCTCTATCTCCTTCCTTAGGTCCATCATTTCCTCCACCCTATTCCCTAAAACCTATACCTTAAATAATTTATATACCCTAAACCTTGTATTAGAGAGAGAGAGAGAGAGAGTTCATAATGAGATAGGGGTAATAGGGGATGAGTTAGATACCTATACGGGGAGAGAGAGGTGAGATACCTAGATAAGGAGAGAGAGAAATGAGATAGAAATAGGGGGATAGAGAGAGGTAGAGAGGGAGGAAGGGATAAACCTAAAGAGTAGAGAGAGATATTGGGAGAGAGAGGTGAAGACCTCAAGAATGGAGAGAGAGAATAAGAGAGAGGGGGGTTAGTCAAAAGTGAGTCCCATCACTTGATCTGGTTTAGCGATCTATCAGTAGGTACTTGCAACTACCTCAGGGGTTTGACGGTCTAACTACGGGTTCTGATTGGCTTTCCTCGGTGAATCTACTGGACCACCCTATAGCCTACCTCGGTTTGGCGATCTGTTCAAGTCTCCACCTACCAACTACCTCAATCTCAAGATCCTAGGTTCAGCGGTCTTATAACAAGCCTTTTACTACCTCAATGCTCGGTGATCTGAACAAGTCTTCAAGCTGCCTCAAGTTCTTTTCAACCAACTGGTTCGTAACTAGCTCTTCCTCCATCAACAGGTTCATAACCAACTCTGATACCACTTAGTACAGACAATGTAGGGACATCCAATGAAGGATAACCCCACCTTGAAGCCTATAACACAATCAGCATGAAAGATACTTGCAACCAGTTTACACAACACAAGATACCATGCAAGATACTGGTAACTGATTCACACAACACAAGATATGCCCGTAGGATTTACACACACTAGACCGCGGCCCAAGATTACAAATCAATTCTTACAACTCAAATCTATGATCCACATATCATCTGCTTAGCAATTCGGCCTTCGATAACAGTCTGCACTATTTTGCACTGATCCAGACCTCAATCCCTGTAGACTTTAGTCCTCTCAGACTAGGATCTCTTTGAAAACTACGTCTATTTTGAATATCTTCTTCTTCTGACCTTTGACCCACAAAATGAATTTCCAAACTTCTTCTTTATACCATCCGCAAGCAACAACAACTCGATCAAGTTGGCCAAAGATCAACCGGTTCATAATGAAATGTGTAAACAATAATATGTCAACACAAATCATCAAGAACATCTCCAAAATTCTTAGAACTTCACGCGGACCTCCAAGAACATTGACAAAGCCAAAAACAATATCTCCCAATGATCTGTAAGTTACGGAAACCATCTGCAACCCAATTGAGCTTTGCTTTACTCACTACAAGACCAACTGGTAAGATCACACCAACACCAGAACAATACTGGAATTAATATCTCACTGGAATCAAATCCAAATGCCATGAATATTGAATATGTTTAAGAAAATGATCTCAAGCTGATAAATCCAAATCCACAACTCACAATCAAAAAACATGAATAAATGCAATGATCTTCAAGCAACTCCATTGTTAACTTCTCCAACCGAATGATCTACTCTGGTGCTCCTGCATAAACTAGATGAACTACTCCAATGCTCCTGCATCAGATAGAAATGGGGGTAAGGAAGGAATGAAAGGTAGAGAGGGTGAAATATACCTAGAGAGGGGGGAGAGAATTGAGAGAGACAAGAGAGGGAGAGAGAGATAGGTCTAGATTTTGGGGAAGATAAAGAGATTAAGATATAGAGCTAAAGAATGTTGAATACTATAATTTGACATGCTGATTACTAAAATTTGACTAAATTTGAAATTTTATATGATCCTCTAAAAACTAGAATCTAGATTATAACTCCATAAGAGTTGAAACCACTCTCAAACATCCTTCTCTATAGAAGTTATAATTCAGATTCTATTTTATAGAGGATCATATAAAATTTTAAACTTAGTCAAATTTTGGGTATATATTCTTCTTCAGGAGTAAGTATAACTTGTGTTCAAATTGGAAAATTTGCTCATTCACAAAACCTTCAATTTAACAATGCAAAACATTTGGCGCTTGCCAAATGTGAAATGCAAATTTTTTAAATTTAGTAAGTGCCAAATAGGGGCACTCACCAAATGGTTTGCATTGAAAAACACCAATCCTTTGGGCTGGATTGTACTTTCACATCCAACCCAAGGGTCGGATGATCATTTCAAGCTTGAGACATGTTTTTATCAAAAGATTAAAAAATTTCACATATTTTTGGTCGTTCTCTCCATTAGGTTTAGACATGTTTCAATGCAACAAAAAAACACACCATAATATCGTTAAGCTCTCTCTTAACTATCCAACCATATATTTTTTCACATTTTGATTTTGTTAAGGCTTTCATCTTTAATTTCTTTTGTTAGTGTGTCCATTTTTGGTCAAAAACCAACATGTGCTATTTTGGGCATAGTTTTATACGCGTTCATCAAATTTTAAAGCAACTCACATATTGAGAAACTAGACTCCATTCTACACACTTTGAAAAAAAATATTTTTGATTAGTTTTCAATGATATTAGTGGGAGCTTGCACAAATTTCTATTTTTCAAGATGTTTCCATGTCGAAAATTAGTAAAATATCATATACTCATTAAAAAATTAGCTGAAAAATCTAGCATAAACTACAAGGTGTTAGCTAATTTTTCATTGAAGCAATTTTTAAAAATCTGAAAAAAAGTTAACATTTTAGGGGGGGCACAATAGATGTTATGTTATGTTTTTTGCATAAAAATAGGACCACTTTTTTTGGCTCCCCTTTTTCATGCCCTTAATCTCGACCATTTTCAAAAAAAATAAGTAGTTTAGAAAGTAGACTCAAAGTAATTTGACTCTTGTTCTTGTCGCATCTTCGAATTTGGAGTTTAACTATATTCAATTTGTCGTTAAACTTCAGAATTTGCTGATTTTAGAGAAAAGTGGCATCATTAGGACCCCCTCTTGGTACCACATCTTGGTGCACATACCCAAAGTTACTCTAGATCCTCTAAATAGAGATAATGTTTATTTCCGGTGTGAAGTATACTACCTTCCTCGCATGGTCTAGAATATTGTATGGATACCTTAATTGATATAAAAATGAAGTTGTTCCTTATAAAAATTAAAAGTGCATAGTGTCATGATGAAGATATTCGATACATTTCAATATTAGTTTAGTGAAGTGATTTATCTAGTCATGAATATGTTGATAAAATGTTTCATGATGATCATGGCACTACCTAAAGGACATACAAATATGTACTTCATGATTTTGAGTGCTTAAGGAAAATTATGAGACAAAAGTACTAAGGTAGATATCCTTCACATGGAGACAATAGTATAATTATTATTGAGGACACATTCATCAATGATAAAAATAGTTACTAGCTAAGAGGTATTGTAGATACTAAAAAATGAACTACACATTTCATCATCATTTCATTAACATTTATCAAAATTTCTTTTTTATCTGTCTTCACTTTAATTAAATAATTTTTCATTATTTAGTTGATCTAATTATTCATTTTTCTAAATATATTTCTTCTAATAATAAATAATATTAGTATTTTATTTATTTCTCCACATGCACATGGATTAAAAAAAAAATTATAGTTAATTCATGTACATGATTAAATAAATTTTAATTATTTAATCTTATTAATAACTTCACCTTCCCCGCTTGACTACAACTTACTCTAAGTTCATTGATCAATCAAATCCACTTCACTAAAATCATGCATTCAATTCTCTCCATCATGTAATTGGTTATCTCCATTATTCTTTCTATAAATTCATCACATTCATTTTCATCTTGATCTTCAAATCTATCTCCAATTATCGCCACTATTAATTGATAGCATGATAATCTATATAATCATCTTTTATTCATCATTTTTGGCAACCATAATTTTTGGGCTTTTGTGTAATTATGCTACAAATAGTAATTTATACAAAATTGAATGAAACATACAGTTATTTGAAATAAAGCTTCAAGTAACCAATTGAGGTAATCAAGATTTTTCAATGAAGGTGATATCATTGTTTTTATTTATTTTTTCTTGCATAAATATCTTACATACTCTATTAGGAGACTAGAATATTGTATGAATCATAGGTTTTAGTGATTAATCTATTGAAGATTCCTTCTATTCAATTTTTGGTCTTACATTTTGGCATGCCCAATTAGATGCACATCCCAACTTCCTAATGATTTTTTGATAAAATTAGTGTTTTAAGTAGTTTAAGGCTCATTCAATGCATTTGGTAGGGTATTCGATGCATCTATTGATTTCTACAATGTATTTGAATCTTAGATTAACACATTTGTCTCTATTCCCAGTATAAGTGATTTCTACAATGTATTTGAATCTTCAAATCTCTTTAATTGAATGCATTTTGAAGAGCTTGTGACACATTTAAGCTTCTAAGTGACACAATTGTTTGATTTGTAATCCACATGATCTATGATATTCTAATTGTTTATTTCATGGCCTACTGGTTGGGATCTTGGTGCACTCACAGATAGGAGCGTCCTCAAGGAGAATAGTCTAGACCATGCAGCAAATAAAACACAACACTAACAACACAATGTGATGGAGGCAATGCAAAATCTGATTTATTATATCATAGAAATTGATTACAAACTATCAGCAACATGTAGGCTCACAACATTCGGCTCACAGGATTGAGTACAAAACATGTGTGTTATGTAACATTCAGCTCAAGCAAGAATAAGAGCCAACTCCGGAACTCCTAATCCTCAGATCTATCTTCTATGTTCTAAAATCTGATTTCTAAATGCTTAATTATATTGATTTCTATGATCAAGGATGATCCACGTCGGCCCAAGATGAACAAATGTCGATGAACAAGACGAAACATGTAAAATAACAAGGTCAACCTCCGCTAAAGAGATCCCTATGAAAAATCCAAAGAATGAGGTGTGGACCTAAGGGAAGGTTGGCCATACACCAAGGAATGTTGTAAACAACAAAATCAGGATCCACAAGCATAAACAATAGCAAATAGGTCCAGGTGGCTCCAATACATAGGACAAAAAACTGTCCCATATTCCAGAAGTGATAACTTGTCAAAAAAAGATCTAACCATCCTACAAACCAAGGATAAGATTGATAATCATGTCCATGAAACAAATCTAGCTCCACAACTTATTGTGAGCAAATAGAAAGAAATGTTGAAAGAAATACTAAAATTGTAAAACAAGAAACTAACTGAAAGGAAAATATTTTTGGTCGATGCAAGATTGCCAAGAACCAGGAATGCTCCTACATCAGACATCTGGGGTTGATTGAAAAGTGGCTCCCTTACTTTTTTGAGGCTAAAGGAAAACAAAGACGGTTAACCTCAGCCTGAGAAATCCATGATGAATCTTCAACCGGTCTACCTTTCCAATTAACAATATACTCTATGTACTGCTTGTTGCAAGTGCTACGCCAAACTCTGCTATCCAAAATATCTTCAATCTGGTCTGGTACCTTTTTGGTATCTACTTCTCCAAGTTTGTTGCATTGTCTGCATTGAATTTAGCCTCATGATACTAATAAAAGTCTACAATGTTGAATATAGGCGAAATACCCAAACTATCTAGTAACTCCACTTCACATGCATTTCTGGAACTAAATTTCTTCAAGATCTTAAAAGGTCCAAACTTCCTCATTTTCAACTTATTATAGGTACCAACTAGAAATATTTATTTTCTTAAATACACCATCACTTAATCACCAACTTCAAATTCCTTATGTCTCCTCTTCTCATCTGCTTTCTTCTTATACTTGTTGTTCATGTCCTTGAATTGTTGTTTAACCTGATTATGCACTATAATCATATGCTCTGCAAATTCTTCTACTTCTGCACTTTGCTTATCCTCATTACTAATGTCTCTCAGTTCTGATATGCCTCTAGGGTGTACTCCAATAACAATCTCAAAGGGTGTTCTTTCGATACTCGTATTAACTGAATTATTATAGGCAAATTCTACTTGTACAAGAATCAAGTCCCAACTTTCGGTTTTCTCTCCAACTAAGTATCTCAACAAGTTTCCCAAACTTCTATTTACTACCTTGTATGTCCATCAGTTTGTGGGTGAAAAGTAGAACTAAAATTCAAATCTATCTTCATCTTCTTCTAAATTGTTCTCCAAAAGTATCCAACAAACTTAGTGTCTCTATCTAAAACTATGCTCTTAGGAAATCCATGTAATCTTACCACCTCCTTGAAAAATAGGTCAGCTACATGCACAACATCTATTGTCTTGTTACAATGTATTAAATGTGGCATCTTCAAGAATCTATCCACCACCACAAATATAGAATCATTTCCTCTCTTTGTTTTACATAAGCCAAGTATGAAATACATGCTTATGTCTTCCCAAGGTCTCTTTGGAACTGTTAAAGGCTTATACAATCCAACATTCTAACTACCACCATTTTCTAGTTGACAAATCCTATAGCTCTAGACAAATTTCTTAATATCCTTATGAATATATGGCCAAAATCAATACTTACTTACCAATGTTGTTGTCTTGTCTACTCCAAAGTGTTCGGCTAATCCTCCACTATGCTTCTCCTTTATCAGATTTTCTCTCATAGATCTTCAGGGTATACATAATCGATTTCCTTTGAACAACATCTCATCTTGAATGAAATAATCCAGTCACTTACTCTTATCCATCGTAACAAGTTCTATGCAAGCTCTCCAAGGTTTTGCAAAGTCTAGGTCATCCTCATACAAGTTCTCCAATTTCCCAAAACCCAATACTTCCATTCTCATATATGTCAGAAAATTCCTCCTTCCAGTCAAGGCATTACCAACTTTATTTGACTTCCCACTTATATGCTTCAAAACAAAAGTATAACTCTACAAGTACTCTACCTATCTCATGTGTCTTTGATTCAACCTACCTTGACTGTTCAAATATTTGAGCTTGAATTATGGCATAAAATTCCTGATCATACACTAAATACCCCCTCCTTGCATCATTCAAATTCTCACTGAAATAAGCTACCAGTCTTCCCTCTTGACTCAACACTACTCCAATTGCATTCCCACTTGCATCACAATCCAGTTGAAAGACTGTTAAAATTTGGTAAAGCCAGCATAGGTTAATCTATCACCGTTTTCTTCAACAATTCAAAGCTCCTATTTGCTCTGGTTGTCCACTTGAAATCCTTTCTATCTCCTCTCATTGCTTCTGTCATAGGGCTGCAAATTGAACTGAAATTTATGATGAAATTCTAGTAGAAACTAGCAAATCCATGAAATGATCTTACCTCTCCAATGCTTTTTGGTGTAGGCCAATCAACAATTGCTCTTACTTTCTTAGGATCCATCTTCAATCCATCCGCAGATATCACAAATCCCAAGTAAACTAACCCTTCCTTAATGAAACTGCACTTCTTAATGTTTATCAGCAACTTCTCTTCTCTCAACATCTGCAAAACTTGTCTCACATGCAACATATGTTCCTCCTTTGTCTTATTGAAAATCAGAATGTCATCCAAGTACACAATAACAAACTTACCCAAAAATTTCTTCAATACCTCATTCATCAATCTCATGAATGTACTTGGTACATTAGTCAATCCAAAAAGCATCACCAACCATTCATACAGTCCTTCATTTATCTTTAATGTTGTCTTCCACTCATCTCCTTCTTTGATTCCGATCTGATGGTATCCACTCTTCAAGTCTATCTTTGTATAATATCTAGCTCCACTGAAACAATCCATTATGTGATCCATCCTAGGCAAAGGGAATCAACACTTCACTGTGATCTTATTTATTGCTTTGGAATCAATACACATCCTCCATTCTCCATTCTAAATAGGTGCTAACACTACTAGAACTGCACAAGGACTCAAATTCTCTCATATCAAACCTTTCCTCAACAACTGCTACACTTGTCTATTCAACTCCTCATTCTCTATAGATTCCATCCAGTGTGTTGCTTTATTAGGCAAACTAGCTCGAGGAATCAGGTCCATGCAATGACTGATACTTCTCACAGGGGGTAATCCATCAGGTACATTATTTGAAATGATGTCTCCATACTTTGTCAACAACTCTTTTATCTCCTCTGGTGGCTCTTCTTTAGGCTCCATATTCTCAGTCTTCTTAGGAATTAAGGAAAAGCACATATTCTCATGTCTCATCCCATACAGGAACTTCCTTCCATCATCTAGACAAATTATGGCATTAGTACAAACTTCACTCTTCATAGGCTCCTCCAAAGGCAACAAGATATGTGTCTCCCCCTTAGCCACAATAGTGTATATATTCCTTCTTCCATCATGCATTGCTTGTCTATCATACTGCCAAGGTCTACCCAACAAGATATGACATACATCCATAGGCATACTATCACACAAAACTTCGTCATGATAAGCTCCAATCTTCAATTTTACCAAACATTGTTCACTTACTAATACCTTATTCTCATATTGAATCCATGTTATTTGATAGTTCTTAGGGTGTTTCATCCTCTCCAAATTCAACTTAGTCACCATTTCTTCTGAAACAAGGTTATCAGTACTACCACTATTATTATAACTTTATAACACTTATTGACTACTTTTCATTTTGTCTTGAACAAATTCTTCCTCTGTAAGGGCTCTTTCTCTCCTTCGATATGATATAATGCTCTCTGCATCATCAACAACTCTCCATCCTCCATTCTGTTACCTAATTCGGTAGGTTCTTCTTCTGCCAAGGCTTCTCTTCCACAGTTATTTGTCTTCTTGCATTCAAAAGAATGATGTCCTTCTCCTCTACATTTAAAGCAGGTTCCTCTAAACACTCTATTTTCTTGTCTTTTGTCTTCCTTTCCATAACCCTCATTTTGGTAACCTTCATTTTATTTCTTCTAGTAAAAATTTATGTCATCTCTCAGGTATGAACTACCATCTCAGCTAACTTCCTTGTCTTTATTTTGATATGTATAGGTTCCTCAACCTCCAGTATAGGATCTTCCTCCCTAAAATATTCCACCTTTACCTTGCTACTTCTGCTCATGTCTTTTATTCGACTTCTCTTCCACCTTCAAGGCATATTGATAAGCTTCTTCAACACTCTGCAACTTGATCAAACTGAGTTTATCTTATATCAACATCCGCAATCCATTCAAATATTGAGAAACTTGTTCAACCTCATCATTGATGTTTCTAGATCTGATGTTCATTTTGTAGAATGCTTCAATATACTCCTTCACACTAGTTTCCTTCTACTTTAGGTTCTGCAACTTCTGAAACAAACTCACTTGATAGTCAGTAGGCAAGAACTTTGATTTCAACTTATTAACCATCTACTCCCATGATTTGATCTTTTCTTTACCTCTTCTCTATTGGTCTACGTAGAAATGTTACCACAAAAGAGAGGCATGACCTTTCAACCTAGTACATGCATATTTCACCTTTCATATGTGGTGTTCTCACAATCAAAATACTTTTCCATCTCTATGATCCAATCCATCAATTCATCTGAATCCAACTTGCCATCATAATATGGTGGGTTAAAATGTGGTTTGGAGTTCTCTTTATTCAAAACCCTCAAGAACCTCTCTTCTTCTAGATCGATCACCGCTTGATTTCCTAGTGCTTCTCCTGCCTCAACTTCTAATTGGGCTGCAATTCCTCTCAACATTTCCATCACAACAGGATTTGCATTTCCACGTGCTCCACCACCTCTATCATTTCTTTGTGTCCTCTTCTCGCAATTCCTCTATATCTATGGGTTAGATCCTCAATTTTTCCACCTCACAACAAAAATATTACAAGACTCTACAATCTCCAGGATGAAATCTTGCTCCGATACCACTTGGTGCAGTCACATATAGGAGGGTCCTCAAGGAGAATAGTCTAAACTATGCAGTAGATAAAACACAACACTAACAACACAACATGATGGAGGAAATTCAGAATCAGATTAATTATATCATAGAAATTGATTGCAAACTATTGACAACATGAAGGCTCGCAACATTTGACTCAGAGACCTAAGTACAAAACATGCATGTTATGCAACATTGGGCTCAAGAAAGAATGTGAGCCAACTCCAAAAATCCTAATCTTTAGATATATCTTCCATGTTTTAAAAATTGATTTCTAAATGCTTAATTGCATTGACTTATATGATCAAGGTGGTAGACTTATAAGGCACTGAGAGGGGAATGAATCAGTGCAAGCAAAAACCACAACACAAATCTGATCACCACTTTAAATAACTTAAAGCTTAATAAACATAAAAGAAATATCACCACATAAGCTAACACCCAATATATCAAGCTCCACATAACACATAGACTTATACATGAAAACCCAAAAGGGAAAAACCAAGGTAGGAGTTAATACCCACAAGATTCACTATCTCCAGAATAGAAATCTTTGACCGGTTAAGGTCTTACAAATAAGCCTAGTTAGGAGCAAAGCCTATTAGGAGTCACTTGGTTAATGGATTTACCTCTACCTTGTTAAAATCTTTGTCATGTTAGGAGAAACGTCACAAGAGGATTAGATTCAATTTAATGAGCTACCCTATTAGGGGATTTACAATTTTAGGCCTCTTAGGACCTACCCGGTTAAGGGATTTGATTGTTGCAACTGTTAGGAAAACAATAGTAAAATGATCTGCATGTAGCACCTATGTGCTTGATAAGATCTACTTCAGTTACATTAACAACACATCAATACAGAGCTTCTCAGATTACCGCACAATCAAACTCTCAATATTCACTTTCGATCTCATATATCATCTAATAATTCATCACACTTTTTATAAGCATCAACTTAGCTAGCTACCAACCTTGGAATAGTTTCTTAGGTTTAATGAGTCTGGACAATCCTGCAATACACATTTAACTTATGTCGACCACCGACATAACAACTCAAAAATAAAACATAATGTGTATTAGTTTACCGATCTTAGTGACTTTGTTCTACCGGTTAGCTATTCTTCATGATTGACTACTTTGTACATCATAACTCGTTCATCATGTTGAATCTAGCGTTGTTGTGTGAAACATAGCTACCTAATACAATCTCCAATACTCCTGCAAAACCACATCACCTAACTCTTCATGGATCGCTCATACCAGTCACTTGAATACAACTTTGTTCCTATTTGCCGGTTCACTGGTAAACTATCTCCTCTACTAGTTGGCCTAAAAGACTTAGATGACTATCAAAACATAGTTTCCATCAATGACAACATAAAACAAGTCATCAATCAACCTATTACATCAAAACATCATCATCAAGCCAATAATCTCCCCCCCTTTGGCATTGATGGCTACACTAAGGAAAAAAATTGTCTTAGTGTGCAATACAAAAATTGACTCAACTCATGACACATACTCCCCCTTAGCAATTGCAACATTTTACAAGACTTATCTACTACTCCCCATTACAATTCAAAATTTTGACTTCACTACTACTCCCCCTTTGACAACAATGGCAAAGGTAAGCAAATACATGAAATATAAATGCAATATATAAAAAAATTTGCATTATCATATATAGATATAAAAATTCAAAATGTTTTACAATGCCATCTTAGAAAGTGCATCTCCAAAATGAGACTTTAACTACTTCAAATCATTGTGCCAAGTTTCCAAAAGAGTGTCGATTATCTTAACATGTGTTCTAATCTAGCAAGACAACTCATCCATCACATCAATTGTACTCATCTTAGGTGTAGCTAGAATAACTTCAATTTCCTTGTAGCCTCTTTGAAAAATTTCAACCTTAGAGATCAAAAGTGTTTGTAGCTCCTGCAGTGACTTAGTCATTTTGACCTGTTCAACCTCATAAGCTTTTAGCTTATGTTGAAATTCAATAATAGATCTTCCATAAGTTATAGAAGAATTATTTAGGGGGATAAATGATTCACTTAGAACTTCAAGTTCCTTCTCAACTTCATGTTTCCTTTTCATCAGATCATCACAAAATAATGAAAACTTTGCAATAGTGGATAGGATTTTACCTCTGGTTTCAATTGTATTTTTAATATGATCTTTATTAACCGTCAGAGCAACTTTGTCTTTATCAATATCATTCATCAACTGCTCTACCCTTTTCTTCTTGTATTTCTTTTCCACATTCAGAAATGTTGCATCTTCAAAACTTGTTATCTGTTCACCAACATTAGCAACCAATTGACCTAGCTTATCAATCGGTGTAGACAGTCTATTTGTGTATGTCTCTGCTAACAGACTAGACAAAATCTCAACTGCACAATGTATTGAGTGAGATTCCTTCTACTATTCCTTCATTCTTTTCTTCTTAGCTCTCAATTGCAGAGCAGTTGCAATATCCATTAGTTTTGTTGAACTCAATGCATCCATATTCATGGGTCCTTGAATACTTAGTGCATCATCATCCTCATCATCATCAATTTTCTTCTTAGAAGTAAATGATAGGGGTGTCACTTTAGGTTTTGGTTTCAATTCTTCCTCTTATTTCTTATCTTTTGTCTTCTCCTCTTCCTTCTCCTTGTCCTTTACTGATGGTGTCTATGTATCAACTATTTGAGTTATCACTGGTGGCTCTTACTCAGTCTCCTTTTCTTCTCCTCTCTTCAGTTTATGTTCCTATTGTTCAGTCATCTGAACACATTTATCCTATATATCCTCAGTACCAGTATCATTATCTGGAATTATAACTGTTTCAGTTTGAACATTTATCGGTTATGTCTTTTCTCCTTCATCTATCTCCTCCTTTGTGGCTTCTAGTTGCAAGTTTTTAAGAATAAATTCTCTATTATGTTTTATGGCTGCCTGTCATCTAGCATCAAGCTTATCAATCAAAGAATTTTAAAACTGCCCTTGCAATTCAATTAGGACTTTACTATATTTATTCATCATAAAAACAACTGCATCCTCTACCTGCCTTTGTTCATCCTCACTAAACTTATCATACAGTTTATCCAAACCCTTAAGAACACCATATTCCTTAATTTGCATTAACATCTTGTCAAAAATTGTAAGCTTAGTTACCGTTTTCTTGATGGATTTGACTATAGATTCTCCTACAACCTTTGACTTTTTGCCACTACCTCTCAGAGCTTTCTTCTCACCTTCAAATTTTCTTCTTCATCATCAGCTATCGGTTTCTTTGTTTGCTCCTTTTTCCTCTTCCTATAAACTTCTTTCACCTTGGGTGCTTTAGGTGCAGGGAGCTCAATGAATTTACCTTTTCTCTTGAATTGTATCTTGCAAGGGTTCTCCTTCTTTGCCTCTACAGGTTTCTCCTCGACCATTGTACTCCTTGTTTGTCTACCGGTGCTAGTACCAATCGGGGCACTAGATGCTCCTGCTTATTTAGCTTAATATTTTGCTCAATACCTACTACATTAAATGTAATTCTCGGTTGTATAAACAAACAAACCCTAAAAAAACATTCAATATACTACCGGTTTGATCATGAAATCACTTCAAAACATCATAAAGCATCAAGATATGTAGATTTATCTTACCTCACACCATATAGGGGGTTCTGGAAATGGATCTGACATTAAGTGATGCAGAGGCCTACCCAAAATCCTAATGAAAAGCCCAAATGAGGTTATGCTAGTGACCCTTCAACTACTCACAAGGGTCCTAGAAGGAAGGACTCTACACCTTGGATGAAACTACTCACACACTCACTAGTCATGGGCCTACTCAAGATGAGTAAAAGGCTTCAACTCTTCTAAAGTACCTTACCAGTGATCCCTACTCCTTGGGATTTTGTATTTGGTCCACACATAACATCGAAGACCGCTTTTAAGCACTTGTTTTGATCTTGGGCATCAAATCCTTATACTTCCTTTGTGAACCTACCCCCTAGGCTTGTAGCCCTATTTGACAATAGAATGAATCTTAACTCAAAAAATGTTCCACACACCCATGCAAAAAACTTAGCATTTCAGACACCCTTTTGGAAGTTATACTGATTTCCAAAATGGTTTGATCAGATCTGTAAATATAAGGTCTGCTCCCTTTAGAGGCTAAGAGACCTAATTGGGGCAATTAGCCCTTTTTTCCAAAGCAACTACCTTTACCGGTAGACCAAATGAAAAATAAAATTAATAGTAATTTTGGGGTTATTGAGAAACTTCTAATTCTAGGGTTGCATGCCTAGAATCCATCGCTAAGACAAATTATGATGAGTGTCCTAAAACTTGTCCTGGGTAGTCACATAGGGATGCCTACCTAAATCTGTTCTTTTCTCCACACAACAAGGTCTCTCCTACAAAAAAACATAAAAAAACTAAAATAAAAAGGCTTATTCTACATCCTTCCAAAGGAAGAGTCTTCTAATGGACTGGAGTGCAAGATAAAGCCATTTTGGTTCAAAACCCTCTCCAAACCCTCACTTTCTGGGTCACAGTCAGTAAAATGGAGGGTTCTCTCTACTCTGGAATGATTAAGACCTCATAACACCACCAAAAGAAAGATAATTCATCTCCCTATCTACTCCATAGATTTTGGGGTTTAAACCAATCCGTACAGTCATGTACAACACCTACAAACTCAAAATTTCTGGGAAAAACTGAAGTATTTTGAATGTTATTGCTTTATAAACTCCAACTCCAACAAGAGCCATCTTGGGAATAAATCCCACAAGGCTTATAAAACTCTGCAATGGTTTCCCACCAAATTTGGAGTAGGTTGGAGCCATTGAAAGGCTTCCCCCAACCGAATTACAAAAAGTTGCACTTTTGCACCAAAAGTTGCATTTTTGCAATTTTGCTCACAAAGTTGTCATACTTCCTAAGGTTGGGATCAACACACATGGACCAGCCAAAAACACAAAAAAAATTTCTAAAACCTATCAAACACAAATCTAAACCATCTACTACCCCTCTTTATCACATTGTCCCAATTGGATTCTCAAATTGCCTAATTGGTGACATGGGCTTACATGGTGGGGTTTATTTGCACACATCAAACACAAGACACTCTAACACTTCCTAATGGTCCTAGTATTCATCCTTAGGGTCATGAATATATTTTTTATTAGGTTCTCCTACAGCATTAAGCTCCCCCTAAGCCTTTTAACAACTTAGTTTTTCAGTGATGAGTTCTCCATACTAGATGAAGAATTAGGATCTTTCGATGGTTTGTCTTTAGCTTTCTCATCACTCTTCTTTTTCTAGATCTTGTTCATCTCTACTCTGGTTTCTTTTGCATCAACTTTCTTCTTCCCTTTCTCTTCAAGAGATTGATTTACTTATTGTCTCATTTTAGCTATGCAAAACTTTGCAAGATGTCCCAGTTGGTGACAATGAAAACATGTCATACCAAATGCTCTCTAGGGTCCAACATTGCCTCTACCAGTCCTTCTTCTGCAGTTCAAAGCTACATGACTGTAGTTATGATAGATTACAGAAATCACATTCATTCTCTTTTCCATCTCATTTGGACTAGACTGGTTAGCATAGGGTCTCTACTAATTTGCATTTCTCTGGTCATTAAAAGTTTTTTGCCAATCTCCACCAAACCTCTCATTCATGTGGGGTGTCGGATTATTTTCTCCATACCTGCATTCAACAACTCTATGCCCATACATGTTGCAAGTGTAACAATATCCATTAAAGGTTCTAGGTTTGTATCCTTGATAGGCATTAGGTCAATAACCATTAACAACATTAGATCTACAAACATTAGCGGTATGTCCTGACTTATGACAATTAAAGCATACTAGTTTGTAGGGTTTCTTACCGGTGGATTTTTGGATCTTAGGTGTAGATTTACCTTCATGCATGATGTACTTAGTACCGAAAGGCTCACCTTTCTCAAAAGTAGTGTATCCCAAGCCATGTATATCTCCATTCTACCTTCGTGACTAGATCTTCTCATCAAGCATAGTAGAGCTCTTGTTAAAATTTGTAAGTGTTTCATTAGCATCAACAAGTTCCTTTATAAGATCTTCATTCTTTTTCATCAAGCTTTCTCTTAGAGACATTTCCATGTCTAGATCAGCCTTTATTTCTTCTTTTTCTTCTTGTTCCTTATGAAGATGATGATATAGGGTTCCAACCTCTTGGTTCATCTTACAGATCTCATGTTCTTTTTCTCTGATCTTGTCTTCAGTTGTCCTCCTTGCTTCAAGCTCTTGTTTCATCTGGATGGTTAGGGCTTCCAACTCTCTCCTCAATTTTGCCTTCTCATCATTCAGTTTTTCAAATTTAGTAACCAATGCATCCATGTTTGCTTCATCAAAAGAACTATTTTTAGTAAACTCCATTAATTGTTCTGCAAGCTCTCTTCTCTTAGCAAGTGAGGCTTTATACTTGTCTTTAAATATATCTAGGGCTTCTTTAGATTCTACAAGTTGGTTAGACAACTCTCTATAACTCATATCCCCCATGATAGCCTTAGGGATCTTTCCCAAGCGATTAATCCTTAAGGGAATTAGGCTCTAATACCAATTGATAAACTTATAAGGCACTGAGAGGGGGGGGTGAATCAGTGCAAGCAAAAACCACAACCCAAATCTGATCACCACTTTAAATAACTTAAAGCTTAATAAACATAAAAAAATATCATCACATAAGCTAACACCCAATATATCAATCTCCACATAACACATAGATTTATATGTGGAAACTCAAAAGCGAAATACCACGGTAGGAGTTAATACCCACAAGATTCACTATCTGTAGAATAGAAATCTTTGACTAGTTAAGGTCTTACAAATAAGCTCAGTTAGGAGCAGACCCTATTAGGAGTCACCCAATTAAAGGATTTATCTCAACCCTATTAAAATCTTTTCCCTGTTAGGAGAAACCTCGCAAGAGGATTTAGACTCAAGTTAATGAACTACCCTATTAGGGGATTTACAATTTCAGGCATGTTAGAACCTACCCAGTTAAGGGATTTGACTATTGCAACTATTAGGAAAACAACTGTAAAATGATCTGCATGTAGCACCTCTATGCTTGATAAGATCCACTTCAGTTACATCAACAACACATAAATAAAGAGCTTCTCAGATTACCGCACAATCAAACTCTCAATATTTGATTCCTATCTCATATATCATCTCATAACTCATCACACTTTTTATAAGCATTACTCAGCTACCAACCTTGGAACAATTTCCAAGGTTTAATGAATCTCGACAATCTTGCAATACACGCTTTACTTATTTCAGCCACCGACATAACAACTCAAAAATAAAACAAAATGTGTATCGGTTTACCGATCTTAGTGACTTTTTTCTACCAGTTAGTTGTTCTTCATGATTGAGTGCTTTGTACATCATAACTCTCTCATCCTGTTGAATGTGTCACTACAGTGTGAAACATAGCTACCTGATACAATCTCCAATACTCCTACAAAACTGCATCACCTAACTATTCATTTATCGCTCATACCAGTTTTTTGAATACAACTTTGTTCCTATTTACCAGTTGAAGTCCTATTTCCCAGTTCACTGGTAAACTGTCTCCTCTATCGGTTATGCCTTACCAGTTGGCCTAAAGGACTTAGATGACTATCAAAGCATATTTGCCATCAATGACAACATAAAAAAACATCAATCAGCCTATTACATCAAAACATCATCATCAAACCAACACAAGGATGATCCACGTTGGCCCAAGATGAACAAATGTTGATGAACAAGTTGAAATGTGTAAAACAACAAGGTCGGCCTTCGCCAAAGAGATCCCTCTAGAAAATCCAAAGAATGAAGTGTAAACCTAAGGGAAGGTCAGTCAAATGCCAAGGAATGTTAGAAACAACAAAATCAGGCTCTGCAAGCAATGGGAAGAATCTGCAAGTATCAACAATAGCAAATAGGACCAGGTGCCTCTGGTACGAAGGAAATAAAATTCTCCCATATTCTTGAAGTGATAACTTTCCAAAAAAATATCCATGTTAGGACCCGAAGGCAACTGAGAGGGGGGGGTGAATTAGTTGTCTATTAATTTCAACCCAAATATAATTTAATCAAACTTGATACTTAATACTGGTAAACCAAACTTAATGTCAGTAAGCAGATTAACAGTTAATATTAATACCAATGAAACTTAATGCATGAAACAGAAAGAGAAACAACATCCACAACACATAGCATAGAGATTTGTACATGGAAACACTGTAAGGGGAAAAAACATGATGGGAAACCTTACCCACAATCAGGTGATACTACTACAGATAGTATGTGTATACAAATGGGGTTTGCACATGTAGAAAGGCCAGTTGCCTAGAGCTCACTGCTCAATCACAAAATGGGAGTCTCACTGACTACAATTGGATGATTAAATCCAATGATAATGTACTACTCAAAGTAGCATCTCCAATGCTAGATTCAATACCGGTTAAGCTCTGATTGTCTCCTTCAAACCTTTCTTGAATCTTTAAATGATTTATGCATGAGTATCTCTTCTTATATTCGCATATACCAAATATCACAACCTTACCATACCATATTACATTCTCATTATTTTAATCTCACAATTGAGATCTTACATATATACCAAAACCTAAGACCAAATGTGTAGGTTGAATTACTAAGAATAAAATCAGTTATAAGTAAGTCAAGATGAGATGCATCATGTTGGATCAACAACAATACCAATTGATTAAACCATCTCCATAATGTGTCGTGCTGATCTGGAATAGATAACGCATGTCGGTCCATAACCTAGACCAATTCGCCGGTAACAACAAATATGTCAACCCGATTAGAACAATAACTAAATCATAAAAACCAAGTGTCCAAACCATGTCTTCAACATAACCAAGTGATCTCTAGATGATAACAAGTTGGCCTCAGTGTCGGTGAACAATATAACCTGTCGGTGAACCAAATACCGATGACTGTGCATAAGTCACTGAACTTGCCGGTGAACATAACCAAAGATCTCCAAAAGGATAAGTGTTGATAAGTGTTGACATCAATGACAAAACCAATGCAACATATCCATAATACCAACAATCTCCCCCTTTTGCATTGATGGCAACACAAGATGGAAAAACCACACAAGTGCCAAAGCAGAATTGCCAACAAACCAAAAACCAACAATCTCCAGAATAGATCAATACCAGAAATTAACATACAAATGTAGAGAGTAACAATCTCTCCCCCAATGAATAATCTCTCCCCAAAGGATAATGTTTTAATGTTTTTCCATAGATATCTCTCCCCCTTTGACATCAAATGCCAAAGCAATAGATAAAACCAGTTCATAGAACCAATTACAAATACCAACTACTCCCCCTGAGAAGTAGCTCTCCTCCATCAAAGCCGGAAAAAAGTTTCTCTGTAAATTCTATTGGTTTGATGCCAAGTATCAACTATCTAAGTCTTAGTAAAAGATGTCTAAAATCTTCTCTTTAGTATTCACATAAACCAATCTCACTTCTTTTGCTTCAACATTCTCTTTCAGAAAATTGTATTTGATAGAAACTAGTTTAGTTTTAGAGTGAAATACCGGATTCTTAGATATATCAATTGCTACTAAATTGTCACAATAGATGATTATGGGTTCTTTGCATTTTACCTTTATGTCCTTCAACATTTGTTGAATCCATAATACCTAAGTACAATTAGTTATTGTTGCAACATATTCTGATTCTATTATTGATTATGATGTACAACTCTGTTTCTTGCTCAACCATGAAATCAATCTGCTACCAAGAAAGAATGCCCCGTCAGTGGTTCTCTTTCTATCATCTACATCTCCTGCCCAATTAGCATCGATGTATGCACATAAATCAAAATTTTAATCTTTAGGATACCATAAACCAAGATTTGTTGTGCCTTGTAAATACCGGAAAATTCTTTTCACTACTGATTCATGATTTTCTCTAGGATTACTCTGAAATCTTGAAACAATACATATTGCATTCATTATGTTAGGTCTTGTTTGTGTCAAATATAGTAATCCTCCAATCATAGACTTGTATCTTGTTGGATTAATAGGAGCTAAATCATCCTTCAATGATAGTTTATCAGTTGTAGTCATAGGAGTACTTACCGGTTTAGAATTTTCCATACCAAATTTCTTCAGTAATTCCTTCAAGTATTTTGATTGACATAAGAATATACCTTTATCAATCTATGAAATCTGCAATCCTAAAAAGAATTTTATCTCCCCAATCATAGATATTTCAAATTCTTCCTGCATCTTATTAGAAAAGTCTTTACACAATACATCTTCTCCTCCAAAAATGATGTCATCAATAAAAAATTCAATAACCAAAATGTCTTCATTAGTCACTTTGAAATATAAGTTGTTGTCAACATTACCTTTAGTGTAACCAAGCTTCATAAGATATTTGTCTAATCTAGCATACCAAGCTCTAGGAGCTTGCTTCAATCCATATAAATCTTTCCTTAATCTGCAAACCATATCTTTATCATTTGTTAATGAAAATCCATCAGGTTTGTTGGCATTTTTGTGGTTTATGCTATGATTGTCATTGATGGACACACACTTGTATTGAGATCCCCTTTATATGTATGAGCTCATACTCAACCGGTATTTGTTCCAACTAGTATGTTGTATTCTAGTCTCTATACTAGTGGCAATTTTGTAGAATGTGTTTCCCGGTCTGAAGCGGCATGTTGACCCCAAGTGGTACGTAGATCACAAGTGGTACGAGGGAGCAAAGCGACACAACACATTCTTACCAGTCTTCATTTTTGTCGAATCGGCAATCGGTATTTTGTATGAACTGGTAATACTTTGTGATGAGTTACCAACTGACATTTTGTGATGAGTTACCAATCCACCGATTGTTTGATGATGCCGACACATTGACGGTGATTCTTGTGTCATGTTACTAAGTATGTCCAGATTCAATGAACCTAGGAAATTGTAATATAATCCTATTGGACCGACATGAAATTAGATTCCTTTAAAAGGACATCATATCTAGGGTTTTATGTTGTTGCGAAAAGGGTTAATGTTGAGCTATGGTTTAAGGTGGAAGTTCAGAACGATCTTATCTGAGAAGATCAAGTTGTAATTGTGAGAGAGAGAGAAAAGACTGAAGTAATGCTGGAATGCATTAGTTGTGAGCAATACTAGATCTAACCAAGCACTTTGTGCTATTAGATAGATCAAACACTTGTTGATTACTCACATCTTTGACAAGTCTGTAGCCCTTAACTGGGTAGGCCTCAAAGCCTTTGTAAAATCCTCTAACAAGGTGGTTCACACATGTGAATCTAAAATCCTCTAACAAGGTAGTCTTTAATCGGACTTATCTCCTAACAGAGATTGAGATTCCTAACAGGATCTGTTCTGGTGAAGAACATTGTAAGACCTTAACCGGTTTGGTTTCTATTCTGTAGATAGTGACTTGTGAGTTCCATCTCACCGTGGTTTTTCCTAGTTGGGTTTCCACGTCAAATATCTTGTGTTATGGTTGTATTGCTTTTGTGGGTGAATGATTTATTCACATTTTGGTTTGCATGTGTGGTAACCAGTTTGACTATTAGACTGCTTTACCGGTTTATCTTTAAACTGTGTAAGTGTTTTAGTTCAGAGATTTTTGGCATACTAATTCACCCCCCCCTCTTAGTATTCATCAATTGGTATCAGAGCCTACCTTTCTATAAGTTTAACCACTTGGAAAGAGATATGGGGGAATACACCTTGAGGGAACTTACTCAATGGCTCACTAAGTCTGAGCAAGCCTATGATGATCTTATGGTCAAATACAAGGCATCTCAAGAAAAAAGGAGAGAACATGCAGAGAGGCTGATGGAACTATCTGAAAGTAGTTCTGAAGATGAAGCTAACATGGAAGCCATGATTGCTGAAGTGAATAAGCTAAATGATTCAAACTCCAATCTGAGAAAGGAGTTGGAAGGACTGACTATTCAGTTTAGTCAAGAGCTTGAGAACCGGAGAAAAGCTGAAGATCTGGTAAAAGACAGAGATCATGAGATCTCCAAGTTGAAACATGAGATTACTGCACTAACTACTCGCCTTCATAAGAGTAGAATAGAAAAAGAAGGCATGCAAGGAGAACTGAATATTGCCATCTTAGAAAATGCAAGTCTAATGGAGACAAACACTGCTATTTCCAAAGAACTCTTTGAGTCAAAGGAAATACTTGCTAAGTTTGGCAAAAGCACTGTCAAGCTAGAGCAAAAGCTTGAGTCATCTAGACCGGCAAAGAATACCAATGGTCTTGGTTTCTCTGGACATGAGGAAGGAGAGTCCTCAGGAACAAATGCTGAAGCATTAAAGAAGCAACCGACACTCAAAGGAAAAGGTAAGCAAAAATTCAAACCTGTTTGCTTTAACTGTCTTAAAGAAGGACACACTGCCAATGTATGTAGGAGCAAAGCCTACAATAATTTTCCTTATTTTATCAACAATGTACCTAGATCAAATAAGTTCAGTCATTGTTATGCATGCAACAAGTTTGGGCATAGAGCATTTGAATGCAGGTCTGTAATGGATAACACTGGAAGATATCCTCAGAGGACTCAAGGAATAGGTCCTGAACCTGTTATGAACCGGAACAATAACTGGTTTAATATCTTCAATCATCAGTCAAGAAGCGGTGGTCATCAAGTGGCAACCGGATTTAGAGAAAGTTGTATGATCTATCATGGTCATGGTCACACTGCTGTAACATGCAGAAGGAAGAATGGAAGCATGTACAATGGACCTTGGAGAGCACCTGGACTTGTTTGCTATCACTGCAACAAACCGGGTCACATTGCAAGATTCTGCAGAAGCAGAAAAAGTATATCTGATGATATACCGGTTACTTAGGAAGGAGAAATCAATGTTGAAAAAGTTCAAGGGGACATGAAGAAAACATGGAGGAAGAAACCAACAATGTCGGAAGAGGAACCGGTTTCTGCACCTAGTGTGGAAATATCGGAACCAGCAAACTAAGCCTCAAAGGCTTAGGGGGAGCAAATGGCAAAATGCTTTCGAACCCCTGGTTAACACCGGTAAAAGACCTTAACCGGTATGCTATACCTGTCTCTTGGCAGAAGACCGGAAATGGCAAAAAGGCAAATTAGGGTTTACGCCCTAATAGAGGAGCATTAATGATGGTAGGTGAGAGACATGTATAAATGTATTTTTCAAATCATTTCTCACTATCTGTTTTCGAGCGAAGAAAAGTTTTCAAGTGCAGAGTGAAGAAAAGGTGGTTTAAGCTTAGATTTCAAGAAATTGGATAACCTTGAAAGAGATTCAAATCTAGTTTGCAAGCGGTAGTGGAGAACTCAAAGCGGTGATTTGGTATCCGATGGAGAGTGAAGTGAAGTAGAATCAGGAAGCCCTAAATTCATGTTTGAAAGGTATTTTTCATGTTCTTGAAATACTCTTCAATGGCTTCCGCATCTCATACCAGTTCAAGTACATCAATTGAGTCGGAAAGTTTTATTCAGAGGAAGTCAAAATATAATACTTTGTCACAAGTCCCAACTGGAGTCATAGTCAAAGAAGGAATTTCTGATTATATTGATTGCAAAATAGAAGACCTAGGGTCTTTAGCCATTCATACTCAATTAGGTCTATTTTGTGGAAAGGACAAAAGGATCAAACCAGAGTTCAGTATCTTGGAGAAGAAGAAACTCCATAATGCGGTATATTTTCTAGAAGACTTCATAGAGGATCACATTAGGATCATCTTGAGCAGAGTCCATGGTGACAAGATGTACCTAGAGAGGATGCATGATATCGCGCCTGAGGCAATTCATGCAGTCACTAGTTTCAGAAACACAAGGGAAGTACTAGCCCTAAGAACGGTAAGCAAAATGGAAATGACCAAGCTCACTGGTTCAACAAGTGATTCACGAGGTATGACAAATAATCCTATCAAGGATGATCTGGTGAAATACGCCTGCATGGTGATAGGATACAGAACATTCTCAGCCAACAGGATTAATTATGTATCTGTTGTAGCAGTAAATGTCGCTTACCGGATGATTAAAGAGGATAAATCATTTGACCTATGCACCGGTATGTAGAGGCAACTCTTGTTAAATCTAAAAGCAATCAAAAAGAACAATTCACTGAGGTTTAAGTTTGGACAACTACTGGTAGGGTTGTTTTTCTATTTTCAAGGCTACTTTCCTGGTGTAGGAGATGTCCAGTGGTCTCCTGACCAACCGGTAACCAAGTAGATAAAGGAAAGCGTGCAAGCCATTGGAACCAGCTACCCTGAGGTACTGAACAAATATTTTGATGAGTTCAAAAGAAAGATGAGTCAGAGGGTAAGAATCTCAGGAGACATAGTGAAGAAATATGAAGATGACATCTGTTTCACCATTCAGGTGGACAAAAGCTTAATGGAGGCTGTTGAGCCTAGAATGGAGGAAGTGGAGCCAATGGGCTATGAGGTTATGTATGACATGCTGGAAGGGTATGATTCAACCCTTATTGCCTTGCCTCTTGATCCAAAGGCTAAGAAGATCGGAACCTACTTGGAGAGGATTGCACCGGTTGAAGAACCATTGGAAAAGAAGGGAAAAGAACCGACAGCTAAGAAAGCTAAGGCAGTGCCTGCAGCATCGGCACCAGCTACCACTGCAACTCCAAGAGTGACCAAGCGGTCACCGGCAAAGAAGAAACCAAAGGTAACACTAGCAAAAGTCTTCGAAAGAAGAGAGGAAGACTAAGGCAAATGAACCAGACTCCAAAGAAACAAAGTCTGATGAACAGCCAAAGAAGGCTAGACAGACCAAGAAGATGAAGAAGAATGAACCAGCAACATCCGCACCGGTAAATATAGATATCTCCTCTTACAAACCTTTGACACATTGTCAAAGAACAGTAAAGAATATTAGGAGAAAGTTACTTCATGATTTAATAGATTATTATGATGAATTCAATAGTGAAGAAAAAGATGAAGTACTACAGGAAATCATTCTTTATTTATGTAAAAATGATCGGTCACCATCAAAGATTAAATCTCAGACACCGGATTCATTATTTAAGGCATTAGATAATAAATGGTGCATTGCCATTGAAAAAGAAGAGGAGATTAGGGAGAAATTTTTTGCACAATACTTCCCCGAACTCTCAAATTCAGAATTGTTTGATGTGCTGGATCAAAATAAAGGTCTCTTCTTCACAAGGAGAAGAAGACTCTGGTTGTTGGAGGGGAGAGTTGATGATGTAGAAAAGGATACACATCAGCACATGGCCCATGCTATCAGTTCTCACAAAGCACAAATGGCCCACCTCCAAGTGGAAAAGGAATCGGTTATTTCCAAACCGGATGAGGTTTTTGATGAGGAAGGAAACCTGGTGGAAGAACCAGTCGACACTATTGATGTCGATACCCTGGATGTAGATGATGTCACTCAAGAAATACCTTTTGAGGGTATTGAATAGGGGCAATAGGCCGATCAGGGTGGTGAACAAGCTGTGGACACACAGCAAGTGGCAAAAGATCAGGAAGAGAAAAAGAAGAAGGATGAAAATGAGAAACAGAAGAAAGAGGAAGAGAAGAGAAAAGAGGAAGAGAAGAGAAAAGAGGAAGAGGAGAAAAGAAAAGATGAAAAGAAGAAGAAGAAAGAAGAAGAAAGGAAGAAGAAAGAAGAAGAGGACAAGGAAGAAAAGAAGAAGAAGGAAGAAGAAGAAAAGAGGAAGAAGGAAGAGGAAGAAAAGAAGAAGAAAGAAGAGGAGAAGAAGAAGAAGGAAGAGCAAGAGACGAAGAAAAAGGAAGAGGAAGAGAAGAAGAAGAGGGAAGAAGAAGAAAAGGAAGAGCAGAAGAGGAGAGTAGAGGAGAAGGAAAAGGTAGAGGAAGACAAGGAAGAATAGAAGAGAAGAGAAGTGGAAAAGAAGAAAGCTGAAGAAGCCAAGGAACGAGAAGCAGCAAAAAGCTCTCAGGTGGAGACTCCGAAGGCAACCGAAAGTCAACCCTCACTGGTTGATCTCTCTAGTCGTATCGATCTCCAATCTGCAAGTGAGTTAGAGCTTATGCAGAGCATCAAGGTTTCTCAAGAGAACCTTGAGATCATTCGCAAGAAAAAGGAACAAGACATCATATAGGCAGCTGTAGACACACTTACCGATTTAATCCTTGGTACTAATCTTCCTGACACTGATTCATCATTAGCACAACTCAAACTTTTGTGTACTGTAGTGGATGATCAGGTGCAGAGTCTAGAAGAAGTAGCAGAGGCCAATGTAAAGAAAGAGCACCAAAAGGCTCTTAATGTTGCTCTAGTGAAGAAATTAAATGAGCTTAGGACTGAACTGCTAAAGGATCAAAAGGACATAAGGAATGCCTTGGATGAGGGAAACTTGCTACTCAGCAAAATTTGTCAACCTCATATGTTTTGTGATGATGTGCTAGCCAAGAAGCAACAGCTTCAAATGGACTTACAGTCCTACTTGAGCACATTCAAGACTCCTTACAACTCCTTTGCAGTATATGGGCAAACCGTTCACCGGTTCTAGATCCAGTCAGCCAAGATGGAGCAAGAGATCAGCACAAGGTCTAGGGATTTGCAGGAGCTTCAACTGGTATTACTTCCATGACTGCAAATTCTCCAGAAATGCTATCTGAACCTAGATGCCCTAATAGTCACACAAGAACTGAGCACAATAGATGCCATGGAGGAACAGGTATCACAAATGCAGACAGAGAAGGAAGTGGCAACCTCCCTACTTGAATCCTAGTCCCTATCCATGAAACAATTTTTGTAGGACTATAAATCGGTTTTTGACAAGTATTATTCATTATTGTCATAAACTCTTTATATATATATATGGAAACAGGTTTTTCAGTGGTAATTTGTCAATGTTGGCAAAGGGGGAGAAGTATATCTGGTTTTTGGTTAAAATTTTTTGAAATTTTGATATATCAGGGGAGAAGTATATTAGAGGGAGAAGTATCTGTTTTGAAATTTTGATATATGATGTGATATATGCTATATGCTCTGATGATTATGCTCTGTATGCAAAATTGCTATACACTCTATTGATTAAGGGATAGTGTATATGCTTAGGGGGAGCAATTTGTTAATGGCAAGTTTTTGTTGTAAAACACTTAGATGTCAAAATTTTATTTTCCTAAGTGTTGCCATTAATGCCAAAGGGGGAGATTGTTGGCATTTTTGTGGTTCATGTTGTGATTGTCATTGATGGACACACACTTGTATTGAGATCCCCTTTATATGTATGAGCTCATGCTCAACCAATATTTGTTCCAACTGGTATGTTGTATTCTAGTCTCTAGACTAGTGGCGATTTTGCAGAATGTGTTTCCCGGTCTAAAGCGGCATGTCGACCCCAAGCAGTTTGCAGATCACAAGCGGTATGAGGGAGCAAAGTGGCACAACACATTCTTACCAGTCTTCATTTTTGTCAAACCGGCAACCAGTATTTTCTATGAACCAGTAATACTCTGTGATGAGTTACCAACCGACATTATGTGATGAGTTACCAATCCACCGATTGTTTGATGGTGTTGACACATTGACGGTGATTCTTGTGTCATGTTACTGAGTATGTCTAGATTCATTAAACCTAGGAAATTGTAATGTAATCCTATTGGACCGACATGAAATCAGAT
Source organism: Cryptomeria japonica (assembly GCF_030272615.1). Taxonomy (NCBI): domain Eukaryota; kingdom Viridiplantae; phylum Streptophyta; class Pinopsida; order Cupressales; family Cupressaceae; genus Cryptomeria; species Cryptomeria japonica. The sequence goes on along the minus strand of NC_081410.1, from coordinate 215,536,197 downwards.
TCCTTTAAAAGGACATCATGTCTAGGGTTTTATGTTGTTGCGAAAAGGGTTAATGTTGAGCTAGGGTTTAAGGTGGAAGTTCAGAATGATCTTATCTGAGAAGATCAAGTTGTAATTGTGAGAGAGAGAGAGAGAGAGAACATTGAAGTAATGCTGGAATGCATTAGCTATGAGCAATACTGGATCTAACCAAGCACTTTGTGCTATTAGATAGATCAAACACTTGTTGATTACTCACATCTTTGACAAGTCTGTAACCCTTAACCGGGTAGGCCTCAAAGCCTTTGTAAAATCCTCTAACAAGGTGGTTCACACTTGTGAATCTAAAATCCTCTAACAAGGTAGTATTTAATTGGACTTATCTCCTAACAGAGATTGAGAATCCTAACAGGATCTGTTCTGGTGAAGAGCATTGTAAGACCTTAACCGGTCTGGTTTCTATTCTGCAGATAGTGACTTGTGAGTTCCATCTCACCGTGGGTTTTCCCAGTTGTGTTTCCACATCAAATATCTTATGTTATGGTTGTATTACTTTTGTGGGTGAATGCTTTATTCACATTTTGTTTTGCATGTGTGGTAACCGGTTTGACTGTTAGACTGCTTTACCGGTTTATCTTTAGACTGTATAAGTGTTTTAGTTCAGAGATTTTTGGCATACTAATTCACCCCCCCCTCTTAGTATTCATCAAGTTTGTTCAATGTAAACTTCCTCTTCAAGATCACCATTCATAAATGCACATTTCACATCCATTTGATATACTTTATAGTTTTTGTATGCTGAAAATGCAAGAAATAGTCTGACTGCCTCAATTCTAGCTACCGATGCAAAGGTTTCATTGTAGTCAATTCCCTCTTTCTGTGAATATCCCTTACATACTAATCTTGCTTTGTTTCTGATTACCTTACCATCTTCATTATGTTTATTTATGAATACCCATTTAGTTCCAATTACATTTGTATTTTTAGGCCAGCGAACCAGTGTTCATCTATTATTCTTTTTAATTTGTTTTAATTCATCTGCCATAGCTTTAATCCAATGTTTATCTTCACATGCCTCAATAATAGATGTTGGTTCAATTTGAGAAATTAAACATACCTCTTAATTTGTCAGTCTTCCTCTTGTCATAACTCCTTGATACTTATTCCCAATTATCTGACTTTCAGAGTGATTCAATCTTACATACCTGGGATTGTTCACTTCTTGTTGTTCTTCAGTCACCGTGGAATTCTCTGATGATGTCAATGTGACTGGATCAACTTTCTGTACCAGTGCACTCTGTATAGGTTCATTTGTGATTATCTCAATTGTCGGTTCAGAATCTATAGACCTTGAATTTCTTTTAAACAGTTCATCAATCTTCACATTTGCACTCTCAATGATTTTCTGCAATCTCTTATTAAAACATCTATATGCTTTTCTCTTAGATGAATAGCCAAGAAATATTCCTTCATCACTTCTAGGATCAAATTTACCAATATACTCATCTCTCCTAATGTAACATTTGCTTCCAAATATTCTAAAGTACTTAAGAGTAGGAATATTACCAAACCACAATTCATAGGGTGTCTTACCAGTTTCACCTTTGATGTGAACTCTGTTGAAAGTGTAAACCATTGTATTCAATGCTTCTCTCCAATACACATGAGGTAGATTTTCTTTTGATATCATGCTTCTAGCTGCATCCAGAATAGTTCTATTCTTCCTTTCTAGAACTCCGTTTTGTTGAGGTGTCCGAGGTGCTGATAGTTGTCTTCTAATTCCATTCACTTCACAAAATGTATTGAACTCCTTAGATGTAAATTCACCTCCTTGATCTGATCTTAGACATTTGATTTTTTTGTTGGTTTCATTCTCTACAAGTGCCTTGAATAATTTGAATTTCCCAAAAGCTTCTGATTTCTCGCTAAGAAAAGTAACCCAGCACATTCTACAATAATCATCAATGATTAGCATAAAGTATCTATCTCCCTGTAGACTTCTTGTTCTTGTCAGACCACATAAGTCATTATGTATTAAATCAAGATCATCATTGGTTTTCTTAGAAATACTCTTGAAAGTTGTTCTAACTTTCTTTCCCATTTGACATTCCTTACATACCGGATTATGAGGTTTTACAATCTTAGGTAAATCCCTTACTACCTTAGATGAACTAATCTTTACAATGCAATCAAAATTCACATGACAGAGTCTTTTATGCCATAACCAACTTTCATCAATATGTGCAATCAAGTATGTCTTTTCATTGTTATTCAAATGAAAGATATTACCTCCAGTCTAATTACTGATTGCAATTTCTAAACCAGTTCTATTCATGATTTTGCATTTACCATTTTCGAATTATAACTGAAATCCTTTTTCAACTAATTGACCAACACTCAAAAGATTATGCTTCAAACCTTCAACATAATAAACATTGTCAATATTGTGCTTACCATCAAAAGATATAGTTCCTTTTCCTCTGATCAAACAAGATTTGTCATCTCCAAATCTCACTAGACCTCCATTGTATTCCTGAAAAGATAAGAATTTACTTTTATCACCATTCATATGATGTGAACATCCGGAATCTATAATCCATTCATCCTTTTCTTCAATTTTAGCTGCCAGGGCCTGCTCTACCAGTGGAACGGTAGGTATTGGTTGATCTTCTGTTATTGCAACAAAAGCCCATCCATTGTCTCCTAGTTCTTCATTAGAATCATCAGTAACTCCTTCATCAACATAGTAACAAGATTTGTCTCTATTATTCTTAAATATGTATCTCTGATATTCAAGGTTAGGCTTATATGTTATTTTAGCTTCTTCTCTCAACCTTGCATGTCTATCCGAACATCTAGATGCCATATGAACAATTTTATTGTAGTTAAAACATTTAAAAGGTGCTTTACCTTCATACTTACTTCCAATAGGACCTTTAGGCATTTTCCTTGCAAACAGTGCTTCAAGTTCTTCCAGTTCTTCATTTTCCCTCCTGATGTCTTCAAGTTCTCTTGCATAAAGTGCTTTCCAATCAGATTTATCAATTGATGATGAAGATGTTACACATGATGATGCTTTGAAAGCTAAATCTATCTTAATTGTAGCAACATGACCAAATTCCTCAAGCTCAAATGCTGAAAGTTTTCCAATCAAGGTATCTCTAGATATTGATGTATTAGGCATAGTTCTTAGCTCATTAATAGCAGTTACTTTCATTTTGTATGCCGGTGGAAATGCTCTTAACACTTTAGAAACAATATCATCTTCACTTAAGGAACCTCCATAGCATTTTATTCCCAAAACAACTTCATTAACTCTTTCCATAAAAGCAAAGGTTCTTTCATCTTCTTCCATTTTCATACCTAACCTAGAAGCATTCCAGTTTTGCAATTTTGATAGTGGAATCGCCTTTATTCAATGTCTCCAATTTATCCCAAATAGCTTTAGTAGTAGATTAGTCTGATAATCCCATGATTTGCTGATCTAACAAGGTGCTCAAAAGTGCTTCTCTTGCTTTGCAATTATTCTCTTGATCCTTAGCCAATGTAGGTGGATTAGGTTGACCTGGTGTAGGACCAACATAACCATTCTGTGTAACATCCCATATGTATTTTCCAATGCAATTCAGATGTGTCTCCATTCTGATCTTCCTTATACCATAGTTAGTTCCATCAAGTTTTGGACTGTCCTTCCTGAAATAGTTAGTTGCCATAAAATCTCCTCAAGTTGTTAAACTTCTACAAAAAGAGGGCATAGCTCTAATACCAATTTTTAGGACCCGGAGGCAACCGAGAGGGGGAGCAAATCAATTGTCTATTAATTTCAACCCAAATATAATTTAATCAAACTTGATACTTAATACTGGCAAACCAAACTTAATGTCGGTAAGCAAATTAACAGTTAATATTAATACCGGTGAAACTTAATGCATGAAACAGAAAGAGAAACAATGTCCACAACACAACACAAATATTTGTACATGGAAACCCCGTAAGGGGAAAAACCATAGTGGGAAACTTTACCCACAATCAGATGATACTACTGCAGATAGTATGTGTATACAAATGGGGTCTTCATATGCAGAGAGGCCAACTGCCTAGAGCTCACTGCTCAATCACAAAATGGGAGTCTCGCTGACTATAATTGGATGATTAAATCCAATGATAATGTACTGCTCAAAGTAGCATCTCCAATGTTGGATTCAGTACCGGTTAAGCTTTGATTGTCTCCTTCAAACCTTTCTTGAATCTTTTAATGATGTCTGCATGAGTAGCTCTGCTTATATTTGCATATACCGAATATCACAACCTTACCATACCATATTACATTCTCATTATTTTTAATCTCACAATTGAGATCTTACATATCTACCAAAACCTAAGACCAAATGTGTAGGTTGGCTTACTAAGAATAAAATCAATTATAAGTAAGTCAAGATGTGATGCATCATGTTGGCTCAACAACAATACCATTTGATTAAACCGTCTCCATAATGTGTCATGCTGATCTGGAATAGATAACACATGTCGGTCCATAACCTAGACCAATTCACCAGTAACAACAAATATGTCAACCCGATTAGACCAATAACCAAATCATCAAAACCAAGTGTCCAAACCATGTCTTTGACATAACCAAGTGATCTTCAGATGATAACAAGTCATCCTCAGTGTCGGTGAACAATATAACCTATCGGTGAACCAAATAGTGGTGAATGTGCATAAGTCACTGAACTTGCCAGTGAACATAACCAAAGATCTCCAGAAGGATAAGTGTTGATAAGTGTTGACATCAATGACAAAACCAATGCAACATATCCATAATACCAACAATCCAAAGATCTCATGGACCAAGGATAAGATTGATGATCATGTCCACGAACCAAATCCAACACTGCAACATCCGGTGAGCAAATAGAAAGAAATACTGAAACTGTTAAACAGGAAACATACTAAAAGAAAAAAAAATTGGTTGATGCAAGATGCCAAGAACTAGGGATGCTTCTGCATCACATCTCTATTGTTCTAACAAATACTAGCCTCTGACATTAATTTTCTATTTCATGGATTTTTTCTATCTTTTTATTTTTTATTTTTTATCGATTATAGGTTCTATAATGCATTTTTTCAATCTTTCACTACAATAAAAAATCAAAGCATGACATATGTTCCTTTGATTGATGATGGGGATTGCATCCATGACAGTCAACCAGGGGATACCTAGTTTAACTTGGAATAAGTCTAACTTGGGAATGACAACAAAAGCACTTGACATTATCTTGAGTCCGATAAGAACCATCAAGGTGGTACTACCCAAAGGAGGAACAAATAGCCTATCATGTGTACAAACAGTGGAATGACACTCATCATATATCGCTCTATGTATACCATTGATAAATAGAGCCTCATCCATAATGACATTGACTCAACATGTAGCATCAACCATCACACTTGTAATAGTGTGACCATTTATCTTGGTTGAGATGTATTAAGTAGCAAGCTCCCTGCTATAAGGAGCATCTAGAGGTCTAAAAGATATGTTAGAAGACTTCATCCTCTAGCTAGGAGGTGAGATCAAAGTGATAGTGACCATATTGACATAAAGGCCAACACTTGATGGAGGGTTTGATGATGCTAAGATGAAGTTTGATGAATGTGGTGGGAAGGGATTGTTGTAGATCAAGAGCTCATTGTTGGTCTTATCAACAGATTTGTTAGATTTATATTTTTTATCATCAACCTAAATAACACCATTGTCTATATGATCTTAGACTATATATCTAAGACATATACAATGCTCAATGTCATGTCCAGGCACATGGTGATACTGACAAAATTTAGAACCATCATACCACCAAGGGTATGATCTTTTGTTGAGCAATGGTCTAATCTCAAGGAGGATTAGAAGATTATCCTTTAGAAACTTTTGTAATATACTCATAAAGAAATCAGAAAATTTGGTCAGGGATTGATTATGTTGTGGCTCTCACATAGTTCTCTAAATTGTTTGAGGCACAATTATGATATTCACCACAACTATTTTCTCACTAAACTGTCTTGAAGAAGATGCACCCCCATAAGAATCAATGCAAGAGTTCAAAGAAAATTCTCTAAACCAAGTCAATGTATGTTGATAGTTAGTGACTATGGAACAAATATTGGTAAAGTTTGAATAATGATTTAGAGACAATTTCTCCCTCAATGTCAGCTATATATTTTCAATGAACATTCTCTATAAATCAATATCTGGCAGGGAAAAGGGGATCTTAGTAGATATCGATTGATAGTGAGAAATGAAATCTTAATTGTTCACATTAGGATTTTGCTTATAGTGAGCAAGGTAAACTATAGTGACCTTGTTGCCAATGTTTCCTTGAATCCTTGTATGAAATGCATCCATTATTTGATCAAATGTTTTAATAGAATAGTCAAGCAATAAATTGTACCACTCCAGTATAGTTCCTATTGTCACAAAAGTTGAACCCACTTGATGAACAACCTTGTTCATCAACCTTGTGCAACGTTGAAACAACCTCCCAAGTGTGGGACTTGCAAAAGTGAGGTTGAGTCTCTAGAGAAGGTCGACTTTCTTTCCAATCTGAGTGCAAGTATGCATTAACCCAACACTGATAAATCCTAATCTATGATTTGACAAGGAAAAGGGAGAAAGATGGGATACTTGAAAGTGGGGAAATAAGGTTTGCACCTAGACTAAAAGTGATATTCCTTGCCTATAGCTGCACGAAACACAAATAAAACCACCCAAGGCATGCACACGATTCAATTATAATTATCTTCCAAAATGCAGAGTGGAGGTTGGAATTCACAAGATAGTAGGAGGAACTGATCCATTTCACAGATGATATCCACAAGAGATCAACACACTCACCTACACTAAGGAAACAAACTAAAATGCATTCAGACAAAAAGGTAAAACATTACATAAGTTGAAAGAACTGAATGAAGGAAAAAAATGTGAATTATATTCATGCAAAGGCAACGAAAAAATTTCAAGTGTAGAGAAACATAAGTTTTCTACAAAAGAAAGAAAGAATGTCCTTGAATAGGGCTACCAAATTGCCTTTAAATCTCAAGCATAACTAAGATGAATCTTGGTTATAAAACCTAACCCACCTAGAGTTAGGTTACAAAAATATAAAAGAAGGAAAGAAGATCAGATCAACCTGATTTTGATATGATGGCGTACATTATATTCTTTGCCAAAATTATCCTCCACACTTGGGAAGAAACAAAAATCCCTGTGCAAGGGGAGGATCTTTGGGTTCAAATGCACTGGATGACATGTGTAGGATGAGAAAGTCTTCATACCACATTGAATGAGAATGGGAGGCATCTGAGAACCAGTCACAGAGTCCAATCTAGAGTTATGGTGAAGAAATCGGGTGGTTGAATGTAGAAAGGATCAGATATCGGACATCGACCACGTAGAACAAAACCTCGAACATCGAGTCAAAAAACACCCACCTATAAAAGAGTTTAAATGCCAATGACTCAAAGAAATTTGAATGTTGACTGTCAATCTAAGAGATACATGCAAAGATGGATGCATGCGATCTCTCCATGTAATAATCCACCAGGCCTAATGCAAGATTAAAACATATCCATTCAATTGCCCATTAAGTGAAAATCAATAGCCATAGACGAGCCATGTTGCGGGCTGGACCCACCAAAGTCATCTCATGTTTCCCCTACAAGCTTCATTTTTGTTCATCTTTCTCCCTTGGGTTAGAAAGATGCCAATTTTTGTGCTTACAATCATTACCCCACAAGGCCATTTTTCAACAACCCTTGCCCTCGTGGGTTGGCAGGATGCCAGTTTTGCGTTATCCCACAGGGTCATTTTTCTCTACATTTACTACCATGGGCTAGCAGGGAACCTTATTCCCCGATGTTATTTCTTACCCTGTGAAGTCACCTCAGCCCATTGAAAACCATTGTCGAATGGCAAGATGACCACCCAACCTACTCATTCTTTACCCCACAACACCCTTCATTCTATCTCGTTTTCCTTGCAGGGTGGTGGGGAATATCACACGTGTCAACCATTTGTCACCGCAAGAATCGTTTGTCTTAAATTATGCTCGTGCAAGGAAGAGAAAGGAACCGACTTACTTTCCTTCCCTGCCATCCCACGCGGGCATAACCTTTGCCTACCAAAAAAATATAGCCCGCCCAATAACATGCGGTGAATAACATGATGTGGTGACTAACACGACATGTTAGTTGTCGAGATGTTGGTGTAACTGTTTAGGCACGAGTCAATAACCCTCATGTTATGAACCTTCACATAACCTTTGTGTTATGTATTTTCTAATAAAGAGGTAGCTAGCTCTATTGAATACGACTAACACAACGTGTTAGTCACACTAAATTCTTGGCACAAAAATTGCCAACAGTTCCTTTAAGGGACTAAGAGAATAGCTTCAATAATACAAATTCCAAGTTATGATAATTGTTGCAAATAATCATCAAAGAATCAATATGAACCATAGGATCTCTTTCTTTATTATACCAATCAAATTTTAATGGCTCGACCCCTCAAAGGGTAATGGTGTTTAATATTCTCATGTCAAGCGAATTTCAACAATAATAAGCAGGAAGCGAGGATTGACTGGTAGTAGAGGCAAGGGTGGTATATTGTTGCTACAATTGTCCCATGTTTTGCAAGATCGTATTTAAAATAGTATATTTAGGCTAAGGAGGCAGAACAAAGTAGTAGAGGCATAGGAACTATAACCACTCCTAGTACCAATACCAACACTCACTCTAATGCTAGCAGAAGCAACTTGAATACTGGATGTAGCAATAGTGGAGCTAGTAGACATGCCAGTATATCCTAAGGGAATCTGAAAAACATTGATATTAGGTATAGTGCCACTTGATAACATATTAATAATAGGTCTAGTATCCACCATGTGGACCGACACTCTAGGGATAGTGTCACCAATTTATGTGCCAATGGTATTGGACTAATCATCCTAGGTGCTAGCCTCAACAAGTGGTACATGAGATATTATTATCATAGATAGCACTCTTAACACGTCCAAGCCCTTGTTGTATGAGATAAACATATCTCTCAAATTATTAACCATAGAGCTAGCTTGGGGGAGGACATTTTCTCGATTCAAGAACCCTTCAAAGTCCCTCAGGTTCTCTTCTAAGTATTGAATTTGGTCAAATGGAACAATAACAGTAGACTCATGATTGACAATGGAGGATACCTCAGAGGAGTGTTCATCAGAGTATTGTTTCAAGAATTATGTTGTGAGTTGGATGTAGAAGAGCCCCTCATAAGAATGTTCTATTAGCATTATATCATATGTTGTCATTGATGTCAAATCCAATGGTCCAAATTAGGTATAGATGTGGTGTGTTGAGAAGATGTGTTTGTGAAATGTGTTTACTGTTTGGAAGTTTCCTAGATTTATTGAATGTATTGGCTTCTCGGAAGACATGTTGATGATACTAATCAGCGCTAGTTTTGGGTCCAGATTGGTCCAGATATCAAGGATTTTTGGTCTGGACATTGAAGTTGTGTAACAACAATTGTATAGAATGTGGATAATGTTTTGGGTTTGGCTTTGGCGATGTATGTAATGTATTGATGTGTTTGATGAGGAATGTTTTAAAGAGGTCTACTTCTCATTCCTTCCCACGACCATAATGTTTAGTGGATACCTAATTTAGATCTTTGTCTTGGTCGACATTGAGGATTATTCTTTTCAAAGACAATATAAATGAGTATGATTTGGATGAGTTGGACTATGGTGTTTTGTGTTGAGGACATGTGAGATTGAAAGAATCTAGTTGATGTTTTAGAGTTGTGTTGTGAATTGTTATTGAAAATAGTTTTGGATGTGTAGATTGTGTTTCAGTGGTGGATTATCTTTATCTTTATTTATTCTTCAGTAGTGAGCCTCTTTTGGGTAGTGAGTCAATTGGTGGTGAGCCTAGTGAGCCTAGTGAGCCCACCTACAATGAGCATCTTGGCAGTGAGCTACCTTTTGTAAAAAATATGTTAATCGATGTTTATTAAGAATTAGCATACCCGTGGTTTTTCCCTTCTTAGGTTTTCCATGTAAATTTTGGAGTTTCTTTTGTCTGATTTGTTATGTGCATATGCTTTCATGTTTATCTATTTTATAAATTCTATTGGTAGTTCTAGATCTTTGAATAAAGTTTAAATAGGAGATTTTATTGTCAACTGATTCACCCTCCCTTTTGTTGCCTGGATATTCAAAAATTGGTATCAGAGTTGTGGTTCCTTGATATAAATCTTAACCACTTGAGGTGGATCCTAATCCGATGGCACACAAATTATCCATTCCTATATTTGAAGGATCTGATTATAACTTTTGGAAAGTGAAGTTGAGAGGTTATCTGGTTTCTCTAGGTTACAACACTTGGAAGGCTATGGAGACTATTGTCACAAAAGTTTGCACCATTGGTGATCAGGCTTGATCACCAACCTTGTGAAACATGGAAACAACCTCTCAAGTGTGGGACCTTGCTAAATGTGAGGTTGAATCTTCAAAGAAGTTCGGCTTCCTATTCAATCTAAGTGCAGGTGTTGGACCAACCCAACACTAATAAAACTAATCTATGTTCTGACAGGGAAAAGGGAGAGAAAGAAGGGTTGCATAAAGAAGGGAAATAAGGCTTGCACCTAGACTAAAATTTGATCTACCCCAACCTGTAATTGCATAGAAAATCAATAAAACTACCCAAAAGATACATAAATTTCTATCTAAGTCTAGCTTTCTAAGACTGAGTCAAGGTTGGAATTCTTAAATATGATAGGGGAATGAACAATATTCTCATATGTCACTCTAAGAGGATTCAACACTATCACAGATGTTGAGAAAGAAAGAAAAGATGCATTCACATAAACAATTAAAAGAGATACACAAATTTGCATAAAATGAAACTACATAAGGCGAGAAAATTCTATTAATGCAGAGACAAGGTGATTTTACAGTTCCAGAAATCATAGATTACTATAAGAGAAAAAGGAGGAGGAGATCCTGGGAAAATTACAAAAAAATGCCTTTTATAGTTCAGGCATAACTCAGAACTGAACCATTAATGGAAACCCTAACCCCACCCTGGTTAGGTTAAAAAAATATCAGAGGAGAGAGAGAGAGAGAGATCATATCAAGGATGATCTGATAATGTGTTGAATCTGGCCTTTGAAGGCATCCTCTGCCTCTAGAAGAGCGAAAATCTATGCAAATCAGGGAAAACCTTGCATTTGAATGTTTCTGGGGGGCTATATAAAGAGCCAAAAGTCTCATAACTGCATTGAAGAGGGCATGGGTGGCATCTGAAATCGGCCTACAAGGTCCAATCTAGAGTAAAGGTGAGCAAATTAGGTGGTTGGAGTGAGATCAGGTCCAAAATCGGGCGTCGACTGAGCAAAGAATGTCCTCGACCATCGGGTCGACAACCACCCTCCTACAAAGCATTCAAAACTCAAAGGCCACCAAAAATCCAAACATCCACTGTCAATCTGAGAGATTTGCACAAAAGATGCATGCGTTAGATCTCTCCACATAGGCATCCAACAGGCCCAATGCAAGATTAAAACATGATCATCAGATTGGGCCTTTATGAAGATCTGATGGCCGCAATTGGATGACTTGGCACCCCAGGTCCATGTTTCCCTGGCTGTGTTTGACTGCTGAGCTGCTCTGAGTTCTTATCCTGCATGATCTCTATGGGTCTATTTTTACCCCGTGGGATAAGCTTTTGCTTGTTTTCCCTTTGTTTTTTAATCGCAGGGGCCATGTAGTATTCTCCTTCTTTGATGTGGGATAAGGCACTTTGTTTATGCTTTCTTTGCTTTTCTTATCCCGTGGGCCGCTATTGTAACCTTTTTAACTTCATGAGACAAGCCATGTAGTGTTTTTTCTTGTTTTTCCTTTCTTGTTTTCTTATCTTGAGGCATCTTTTGTCACCCAGCCTCACCTCACGGGATAAGGGTCTCTTTGATTTACCCTTATTTCCTTATCCCACGGGGCCTTTGATGCCTTTGTTTTACCTCACAGGATAAGAGAGGCTAACCCTCTTCTTACTTGGATCTTATCCTGCACGACCTTATTGTATTTGTTTTATCCTTATTTCCTTATCCCACAAGAACGCACGAGATAATAAAGTCCTTTGTTTTCTCTTTGTTCTCTTATCTCGTGGGACCTCGAGCACTATTCGTTATCCTCGTGGGATAAGAATATCCTTTGACTGTTGTTATCTCGTGAGACCACCTTTGTCTCCATTTTACCCCATGAGATATAAAAAATTGCCCCCTATTGGCCTTATCCTGTGTGACTTTATCTAATCCTGCCAAACACTTAGTCGACTGGGGCTCGCCATGCCTTATTTATTTTCTTATGCCATGGATCACCGCTGATGTCTTTCTAACCCCACAAGATAATGGAAAATCCCACTCGTCTTTTACTTTTCTTATCCCACATGACCTTAACCCACATGGTCAAAACCTTATAAGGTTGGCATAAAAATTGCCAACAGAGACTAAGCATGTTCAACCGACAAATGGTCTTACTACTCTGGATGAGATTTATGCCTATGAAGAAAATGAAAAGGTGAGGTATGCTATCTTTAGTTCATTATCAAAAACTAAATTGGCAAAATTTATCTCCTGGAATACTACTTGTGAGGTTTGGAAAAAGTTGAAAGATATCTATGAAGGAAATGACAGAGTTAAGCTGACAAAGAGGCTAACAGCTAAGTCAAGGTATGAAAACTTGGAGATGGAAGAAGGTGAAGACAATGTAAGCTATTTTGAGAAGGTTGACAGCATTGTGAATGAAATCAGAGAACTCAGAGGCACATTGAATGATGAAGATGTGATTGAAAAATCATGATGACACTACCAGTAAGCTACAGTAATAAGATCTCAGCTATTGAAGAATTCTATGATCCGAAGAAGTTCACCAAAGAGCATCTATTTGGTACGCTGACTCCATTTGAAGTAAGAAAGTTTGGAAAGGACAAAGACAAATCAAAGACGACATTCAAAGCATCTAAAGATGGTCCAGATGATGAAGAGAGCCCAAATGAGATAGAGAAAAAATTTGTGAGGAAACTAAAGAAAGCCATTGGCAAGTACAAAGGTATGTTACCCTTTAAATGTTTCAGATGTGGAAAGATTAGTCATATTTCTACAAGATGTCTGTAAAAGGGAGCTAGAAACATTTTTATAGAAAACAAGGGAAAGTTCAATAAGAAAGCCTATTATGTTAAGGATGATGTTGGTATTTCAGATGGATCAGACTATGAGGAAGGTGATTGTTTATTTATGGTAGAAAAGGATGTTCCTAAGTTTGATATTTTTAAGACTAGTTTTAATGCATTTTATGCTAGAAGAGATAAGAATGAATGGTTAATAGATAGTGGATGTTCAAATCATATGACTGGTGATAAGAGTAAGTTCATACAACTTGAAAGGTATGATGCAGGTTCTATTAGGTCAGAGATGATCAAGCAACACAAATTGTTGGGATTGGTTTAATTACTTTTGATGGAAAACATAACACTGACAATGTTTACTATGTGAAAGATCTGCATCATAATCTTTTGAGTGTTGAACAAATGTGAGAAAATGGATATAATGTTTTTTTTTAGGACAATGGATGTGAGATTCGAAAGGAGTCCAGAACAGTTATTGCAACTAGAAGAACGATAAATGGAAACATGTATTAACAGGAATGATCTACAAGACACTATTTAATATCTCAACTTGATGGAAACTGGCTATGGCACAGAAGGATGTGTCACATCAACTTTGACAACTTAATACAGATTAGTTCAAGGAGTCCAATGAGAGATCTATCAAGATTCACTAAACCAGAGAACACCATCTACAATGAATGTCAAGTAGGAAAATAGACAAGGAACACATTCAGAGGAAAAGAATATTCATCCACCGAATTACTAGATTTGGTTCACACAAATATTTGTGGTCCGACTCGGACAAGGAGTCTACAAGGTGAGAGGTATTTCATGTTATTGATTGATAATTATTCTAGGATGAATTGGGTTGCATTTCTAAGAGAGAATTCTAAGGAATTAGAGAAGTTCAAAATGTTCAAGGCAAAAGTTGAGAATGAGGTTGACAGGAAAATCAAGTGTTTAAGATTTGATAGAGGTGGAGAATTTATTTTTTATGAGTTCAATTACTTCTATGAGAAATATGGTAATAGAAGACAGTTATCTATGCCCTGGACACCACAACAGAATGGTGTAGTGGAAAGGATGAACTAGACTAGACAAGAGGTAGCTAGAACTATGATCAAAAGGAGTACAACTATCAAAAGTCTAGTGGAGAGAAGTAGTTCATATGGAAGCATACACTCTTAATAGAATCTTGTACCGACGGATGTATGGAAAGACATCCTATGAACTTTGACATGGAAGAACCCTAATAGTGAAAAATTTCAAAGTATTTGGAAGCCAGTGCTATATCTGAAGAGATGAGGATAATCTTGGAAAGTTTGACAATAGAGAAGATGAAGGCATATTCTTAGGCTATTCAACAAAGAGAAAGGCATACCGGTTTTACAACAAAAAGGCTGAATAAGATTGTTGAAAGTGCAAGTGTGAAGATTGATGAAAGTACTTCAAAAGACTCAGAAACAACAACAAGATATGAATATACCGAGCCCAAAGAAGAGGACACAGAAGAAGAAAATAGAAGTGAAGAAAAGAAGGATCAAGATGCTATGGTATCTACATTTAAGACTCCAAGGTATGTTCAAAAGAATCATTCATAAGACTAGATTATTGGAGATAAGAGAAAAGGTGTTAGCACAAGAAGCAAAGCAACTCAAGAACAAGTCTTGTTATATTTAATATTGTTGGCATTATGTTGCCATTGATGTCAACTGATATAGGATGATTACCGATATAAGAGATGTATGTGCAACACTGTCATAGATGTGTACAGGTTGATATATCTTTGATATCACCTTGTGTTGTAAAACACCGGTAAGGTAACGAAGAGAATGTCATTCAGAGGAATGATCACTGGAGCCACTATTACACAAGTTAGTTTTTGACTTGTGTGGATGAAATGGACAGGTTACTGGTACAATGTATCACTAGTAAGGAGAGTGTGTCAACTGGTAAGTGAAGTGTTGCCAATGAGTAGGATGCTTGGATGTTGTTTGTGATGAAGAGGCAGAATGTTACCTAAATCACATCAACACTAGAGGAGAAGGATGAATAGGTCATCAGTATGCTATGTGGATGCAGAACAACAAGACTCCCACCGGATAGAGATGCAATCATCATGTGAAGAGATTACTAACAATGAATATGCCCACACCTGATCACATGTGTTTGTTTGAATATATGTTGCACAAATAGGGAAGCCACATGAGTGCAATGCAGGATGCAGATGGCAAGGAATCACTACCACTGGTAAGTGGAACTTATCTCCTATTATGCATAGTGTGCATCATAGTTCTATGAGATAAGGAAGAAGAGGTAGAGGCGGGTGTTTGAAGGTTCACACCAGATCTACCAATGAATCAAAGGAATGCCTCAAGTGCATGAGATCAGGGATATGCACTAGACCGACAGAGAAGGAATGTTGAGTTGTCAGAATAGATGAAGTGTGATGTGTTTGTCACTTTGACAAATCAGTTGCGATATGGTCTAAGCTTATCAGGAAGAAGGAAAGGTTGAGCAGATGCAGATAGGAAAATGGTCGGATTAAAGTTGGAGTCTGTTGAAGGTTGATGACATGGTGTCATCAAGACTGTTTGTTGGTATGTAATTCCACCGGTAATATGGAAAAGGTACAGATGCAAAAGACTTCCCATCTGATGAAGATGTGCATAAGGTAAGTTAGCAAGAGTGTTGACCAGTTGAGTGTTCCACTAGAAGAGAAGCAGAGTGCAAGGTTGATGACAAACCACTTTAAGGGTTCAACCGACAGGGTTAGTAAGCTGGTAGATGAACTCGGTAATGGAGTTGGTCGGTGATCCCATTCATACCAACACAGATGACCTAGCAAAGGTGGATGTCGACATAATTGCCATGTGGAGATGAAGTGTCACACATGAAAAGATCGGCAAAGTGTCGTGTAAGGATATGTGTTTCTATAGGTGTGCATTTAATATGAAGCCCATGATATGTGGATCGAATTAGAGGAGTGTGGCTTGAGGAAGAATGAATGACATAGAAAGATCAGGGAGTTGTTGGTGCCTGGATTGAAGCAAGGAAATCAGATTGCAAGAAGACCACGAGAAGTAAACAATTGAGATATTTATGGCATTTTGACAGATGCAGGTCGATATACAGGACCATGTTTACTAAGTTTAGCAAACATGTTTTTGAAGGCACGTTAATGGCAGTGATGTGCAGATAGCTATCTGGGAGATCAAATCGGATAAGATCTGATTGGATTTGGTTTTCCTCGAGGTTGATGAGGAAACCCTAACCGCCTGAGATTTGAATTGGCTTTTGGCGGGAAAACTAGGTTATAAATAAGCAAGCCAAAATCATTGAAGGTGGTTGTTGAAGGAGAGTGTATTGCTGCTGCATGTGAGACAAAATCAGTCAAGTTCTCATCAAGGAGATATAGAAGAGATTGAGAGTGAGGGAGAACCAGGTTGAAGTGTTCAATCGACATAAGTGCATAACCGGTAGTGACCATATCGACAGAGAAGAAGTAGAGAAGACTGCAGAGCAAGCAAGCATAGAACCGATAGAGTGTAGTATCAGTGGAGAGCAGCAAAGAGAAGAGGCAACCAGAAGAGAGAACCAACAAAGAGAGAGAAAACCGGCAGTGAACTGGACAGAAGATCCAGCAGAGAGATTTGAAGAAGAGTTACAAAATCCATTTGTAACAAGAAGATAACTTGAGCATCAAAGTATGTTTTTGTATTCACTATGTTGTAGCTTAGTGTAGGGGTTGTAGCTCTTTGGGTTGGTGCCTTAAAATTAGGGGTTTGTGCTCCTTGGGTTGGTGCCCTAAAATCAGGGGTTGGTGCTCCTTGGGTTCGCGCCCTAAACATTGTAATTAGAGATTGATTGTGAGGTTGGATTGGAGCAGTAATCTCCAACAACATTTCTCACCGAGGTTTTTCCCATCTTGGGTTTTCCTTGTATATGCTAGTGGTATGAGATGTCCTTTGTGTGTGATTGAATTTGTGTTGGTCTTCCCACTAAATGGTAAGTCGACATTGAGTTAGATCTAAGAATAGGTATACTCACATAGGATAGTTAAAGGAAAAAGTTTGAGAACCACTGATTCACCCCCTTCTTAGTGGTGCATTGTGTCTAAAAACTATGTGAAATTGAGCCAAAGACAATAGAATAATCTTGTAATGATGACAATTGGATGAAGGCAATGAAAGAAGAGCTGGATCAAATTGAGAAAAATCAGTCATGGGAATTAGTCAACAGATCAGAAGACAAGAATGTGATTGGAACTAAATGGGTACTTTGGAACAAGTCGGATGAAGATGGAAAGGTTGTAAGAAATAAGGCAAGGTTGGTTTGCAAAGGATACACTTAGATTGAAGGCATTGAATTTGATGAAACATATGCCTAGGTTGCTTATATGGAGGCAATCTGAATGTTTCTGGCATTTGCAACATTTAAGGACTTCAAGGTTTATTAGATGGATGTGAAATCAACATTCTTGAATGGATAATTAAAAGAAGAAGTTTACATTGAACAACCAGAATGTTTTAGGTTGAGAGATGATCCAAACATTGTTTGCAGATTGAAAAAGGCTTTATATGGACTGAAACAAGTCCCTAGGGCCTAGTATGGAAGACTAGACAAGTATCTAACTGATCAAGGATTTCAGAAAGGTTCAATTGAAAATAATTTATACTTCAAGATTGCTTCAAGTAAAATTCTGATTATTGTGGTATATGTTGATGATATAATATTTGGAGGAAATGAAGATATGTGCAGAATATTTGCTAATGAGATGCAAAAAGAATTTGAGATGTCCATGATTGGTGAGTTAAATTTCTTCCTCAGATTGCAAGTTAATCAAAATGACAAAGGAATTTTAATTTCTCAATCTAAGTACATCAAAGAATTGTTAAAGAAGTTTGGGTTGGAGAATTCCAAACCAGTGTATACACCTATGACCACCATATGCAAGTTAACCAAAGATGACAAATCTTCTAAGGTAGATACAAGTTAGTAGAGACCAATGATAGGACGACTATTATATTTTACTGCTACCAGACTCGATATCTATATGCAATATGTTTGGCAACCATATTTTAGCAAGAACCAAAAGAATCACATGTTGTGGGAGAGAAAAGGATTTTCAAATATCTTAAAGGCATAGAAGAGTTTGGTGTGTGGTATCCCAGGAGCTCAAATTTTACCGTGACAATTTATACAGATGAAGACTAGACCGAAAGTGTTGATGACAAAAAAAATACAATTGGGGGAGAATTCTTTCTTCACTCCCAGTTGGTTGCTTGGTCAAGTAAAAAGCAAGATGTTGTGTCTCTATCTACAACAGAAGAAAAATACATTGCAGCATCTTCATGTTGCACATAGATCTTATGGATGAAGCAGACTTTGAAGGATATTGGTGTAAAGTTTGATGATCTCATCTCAATTTTGTGTGATATTACTAGTGCAATAAATATTTCAAAGAATGTGGTACAACATTCCAGAAGAAATCATATATCTATCAAGTACCACTTCTTGAGGGAAAAGTGTTGGATAATGAAGTCGGACTTGATTATGTACCCACAAAAGAGCAAATTGCAGACATATTCACTAAGGTGTTGTGCAAAGACACTTTTAAGTATCTCCAGCAGAAGTTAGGAGTATTTGTAGTGCCCCTCCCTGACTCCTCCTTTTGAGAGGGTGTGATAAGCACTTTTAGGTTTGTGTGTGTTCTGATATCTCTATCTCATTCTTATACTGATAGTCTCTTTCCCATTAGTGAATTCATTATGAGTTATGTAGATGAAAATTGTGTCCCATACTAATATGATGATCAAACTTATGTGTAGTGATCTAGATGCACTCATTATTCATGTATAAATTATATTGCTTATGAGGATATAATGACATCTTATTATTGCTAACCCCATTTTATGATTGTAATGGATGAGATGATGCTTTGTTGATTGTGATTGTCTTACTATTGTATTCATGATAGAGATGATGGCATACCACTCATTACGATCATGATATGATGTTGTGATTCTCTCTCACTTGCTTGATCATTTATGATATATATTATGGCATATGTTGCCTAATTGTTGTTGGTGGTTGCAGGATTTACAGGTACTAGACATCGAGTCCACCTGGCCTCACAAGTTTGAGAGTGTCTTAATCCCAATGGCAAGTTGATTGGAGATGGCATGAATTCCCTCTATACACTTTAGGCTTAAGTTGATACCCTTGTCAATTTGTGTCTAGGCTTAAGTCGTTGGTTTGTGTCATGTAGTATGTTGTTCAACACTATGTTGGGTTGCCTTGTGGGTTTGTGATTATTTATTAATTAATAATTAATCTGTTTATATAATTTATTTAGTATTAAATTAAATTAGTGGATTGCATTGATATTTGATATTAATGTGTGAATTATTATTATTGTCTAGATCTATTATTTATTGATGTTTATTTCATGAATTTGTATTTAACTGATGATTTTATATTATTATTATTTTATTGTTGAATATTTAATTGAATATTTATTATTTGCGCTTTTTATTTATTGGATTATTATTTATTTATTTCTTGTTTAATTACTGGTTGAGTATTTATGCTTGTCCATACATTTACTTATTTATTATCCATTTGGTTTATTTGTCTATTGTTTATTAATTTATTTATCTTCTTTATTGTTTATTTATTTATTGTTGGGTTATTTATTGTTTATCTAATTATTTATTTTATTGATTATTTATTTATTTGCCTTGTTGTTTTATTTATTTCTTATTATTTATGTACCTACCCCTTATTATGATTGGCCCTTTTGGGAGTTGTGATTGTGAGGATATTATTATTTAATTATTTGTTTATTTATTTATATTATTTGTGGTTTTATGTTTAATTGAAGAATTTATTTATATTGCCTTTGATTTATTATTATTATTGGTTGTTATATTATTACATTCTCTTGTTACTAATTGAGTAATTAAATATGTTTATACCTACCCTATTATTTTATTGGTTGAGATTTGCGAGTAAGTAAATAATATTATTTTATATTTTTACCTCAATTTTTGGAAGGGGTTAGTATAGAATACAGTTTATTGGAATATTTTGATTGGTTGGTATTCTTCTATAGTTTTTGAATGAGATTTTATTTATTGGCTTTTCGAGCATTTGTCGTAGTGAGCTTCTGGATTGATTTTTCTGCAACTTTAGAGAATTGTGAATGTTGCTGAAGATTTTGGTTTTGATTTGGAGCTTGGTTGGATTGCTTAAGCTTGTTGGATTTTGGGAATTGGATTGATCATCGTCAACTCTCTTTTGACATAACTACTATTGTCCAAGTCGATTGATTTTGTCTCTCTGTGCAATTGATTTTGTGGAAAATATATGTCTTCTTCATGCTTGAATGCTTTATGTGGAAATGGGAGAAATAATGTAGAAAATAGAATGTTGTATAATTATGCTATATATATTGAGGATTAAATTATATATGTTTCATTTGTTTTTATTTATTTATCTTCCTAGCAATTTGTCGTGAATGGGTCTACGATTATTCTATGAATGCTTTGGTTTAGTGTGAATTCTCATCTTGGCCTAGAAAGAGTGAATTTGTTTGTCATTCTTTCATGTGTGTTTGGAATGAATGTTTTCCCTATTCATAACCTTTATTTAGTTACCTAGGTGTTGATTCTCTAACTTATGTTGTGAGTTCTTGTGGCATTTAGGAATAAATCGTATGTCCTTACTTTGGCTGATTGTTGAGATTTTTACTTGTTCCTTGTGATATATTCATTATTGTGTCTCTCCTGGGTTGGTTTCAACTCATAATTTATGCCTTAGTGAATCTTCTAAGTCGATTGTGAGTCTTTATTCCCATTTTTCTGAGTTCTTAGTCCCTGTCGTATATGTGCTACAAAATTGGTTGTATGCGCTAAAATATATATTGTATGCATTGTTTAATCTAGTATATGCACCACTCTGAAAGGTGTTAGGCAAATGCACTATTATGATCAGTCGATGTGTTGTTATATTATGCGAATGTGCTATTCTGATTGGTGGATGTGCTAAACTGCTTTGTATATGAGACATTTATCATTTTGTCAGTTTGTGATGCATTTTTGGATTTTGGCTTGTACCAGAGGCTTTTTTTGATTGTCTTGAGTTTTCTTTGAGATGATTCTGGTTTAGTATCATTCATTTTATTGTTGATTTTTTCTTCGGCAAGATGGTTTGTGCCTTGTTGTTGAGGTTTGTGCATATAAGTTGATTAGCTCTAGCAAGAAGGAAAATGCCTTGTTGTTGAAGTTAATTATATATGATCTCTAGTGGGATGGATGTACCTCACTATTGAGGATTTTATTTGCATATTGTTGAGTAAGATGGTGTATACCTTACTCTTTCTTATTTTTATACTTTTCATCGTGGAGGCTCTTGTTTTGGCATGTTGGCATTATAGTTTATTGTTATGCTTCAGATGTGTATCTTTGATGTTGTGATTTGTGTATTTATTTCATTAGAGCCTTCATAATGTTATTGTATTTATGTTTCACCCTAAGGTCTTGGTCTATAGCTAGGGGGAGTGGGATCTTGCATGTGTGGACTGGGGTCATGAGCAATAGACTGCTAAAAGGTTCCTTGTAAGGATGCTTAGAGTCTAGACCAACCTAGGAACCACATGAAGAGTTTTCTTTTGTAATTGCAAGTGATAACCTTAATAATTGATTAATGGGTTTGGGTAATTAGGAATTCACTTAATCAAGATAAGAAATTGGTTTTTTGGTGCCCCACCTCATAACCCTGGAGTGTTGACTCGAGATGAGCTTGGGAAGACTGTTGGAGAAGTAAACCAAACTCCCTTGATTGGATCCAAGGTTAAGATGGTTCCACATGTCTATTAGGGTGTGGCTTGGCCCCTTCTTTATGAGGATAGCATGTGATGACATTCTTTCCCTACATGTGTCCACGATCCTTATGTCATGATTATTTGGAACGCCTCTGGAATTTTATTGCATTTTGATTTAGCCTTGTTTTGTATTTTGGTGTAATCTTATGTGGCTTATTTTCTTGTGAGTTATTGTCCTTTGGATGTGATGCAGAGCATCCAAGCAACTCAACCAATAGGGAAGATATTTCTCCCAACTCACCTATACAATAAGGTGATAACCCTCTAAACCTCATAGGACTCCTCACAAGGCATTTAGTACTCACAAGGTACAATACATAAAAAACCTTACTCTTTATTTTTAGTCCTCATCCACTCATTGGAACATGCTTAACTATATCTCATCAACTTGTATGAGCCCAAATCAAAACCCTCTAATACTCTAATCACCATAAGTATCCCTACTAGTCACTCACTCAACACCAAACCCAATTAGGACTCCAAAATCCATTCTAATATACAATGAATAACCCCAAAACATATAATCCATAGACATCCCAAGAAGGATTATAAACATACACAAAATGGGTCTCTACCCTCCCAACCATCCAACATGGTTACCCTTCATTCACAATCAACACACTTCTTATTAGGACAGTCATGTAGTAGACAGGGACAATCATGTTTTAATGGAATATTATTTTATTACCACCCTTAAAATACAAACTATGATGATGGGGATCCACCCTAACACACCCTTGACACTCAAACCTACACCCAATCTACTTCTAACTATGTAAATGCAGTGATTTTCAACACACTGTCAAACTGTGATAGTCAACTCAAAGGTTTAAGATAGTCATAACTCCCATTAATAAATTGCCTTCCTTTTTCATTTCACACATGGATCATGCCAAGTGGACCCCTAATCATCCCTCTCTTCACTTACAACACCATTCAACAAATTTTTCTTTTAAATCATTCAAATCTTCATGAAAACTCTGTGTTTTCAGATTGTGCACTGTCAAATCAGTACTTTGAAATCAATGGGCACATGCAAAATGCATCGTGGAGACCTACAACCAATATAAAATGAAAGAGTGCACTAAAATACACAATTCCACCCATTTTCGGGGTCTGATAATAAAAATAAAAGAGTTTTATATTTTTATTATTCATTGTCAACCCTAGGTAGGGTTTTGGATAGTTTTTACAAACGATAACATATCTCTTCAAATTATTCATGGAATCAAATGTCACAAAAGAAAAATTAAACTAGATTCATCCTCCTTCAATGTAAAATCAACTCTAGGGGTGGATAAATGCATTTTAATGGTCAATAATGAGTTTGAATAGACTGTTACGTGGGAGTTCTTGAGGAAAAGTGCAGTAAACAATGATATTTTTATTGATTGTCTTCTTCCCAATACACATCAACCTTTACTCAGGCCATGGAAAGGACTATTTAAATCTATTCATTAATTCTCCAATGGTTAGAACCAACATATGATCTTTCATTACTAACCAACACCTAATCACCCCTTTAAACACAAAAAGTTGCGTTGAGCAATTTTTGACAATATTGACAACTTTGGCTAACTTTAATCCTATACCCAACCTATGACTTATATGACTCAACAATGACACAAGTAGGTCCAAATAGATCCACAAAGACCTTTATACATCATCAAACATCATATTTAACCTATTGATGTAAAGTTCTGATGTCGATAGCTAGTAAGATGAGAGTGGGGGAGTGAATCATACAAACTTAACCTTCCATAAAATCAATAGATTCAACCTCGGTAACTTATACTTTAGCAATATAACCAAAAACTGCTAAACATGCTAGCTCATAAATACACAATCATCATAACACATATAACACCAGATTGAATGTGGAAACCCAAATAGGGAAAAACCACTGTGGGATTTCGGACCCACTAAGAAATATACTCTTCTAGAGTATGCTCGATTAAAAGCAAATCATGTTAAAGATTACAAACACATTGCTAGATGTGACCCAGTTAAGGGATTTCCCTCAGATCTGTTAGGATCTTCACTTTTTTAGAAGTGACCTTGTCAAAGGATTTCAAACACTCATGTAGAATGTTACCTTGCTAGAGGATTTACAAATAAGACTGTTAAGTCTACTCAGTTAAGAGATTTTCTATCACTTTACAAAATAACAATGATAAAAATATATTTGCAACTTCACATCTAAAATGCTAAAGCAGATTCTTATTTGCTCAAAACAATCTTGTCATGGGACTTATCTTGTCCCTCTGTTGGGCTCCCTACTCTGTTATTCAAATAGGTCTTCAAGCTTTTGTGCTCGGTAATCACTATGTAGCATCCTTGTGCTTACACTTTCCTGCATGCATTGTTTATCAACAATTCCTTATTTATAAATAATTTGCTAACCGCTTAATCTCCTTGATCACATTTCCCATGATCAATCTTGGCCATCAGATCATCAATCTTGAACTAGGTTCAATGTATCCTTTGATCTAAAAATGTTTTACCTCGCCTTGGAACTTGCATTCCTTCCTAGGAACTTGTGCAAGGTTATTGCAGTTCAATCTGTGCTGTAGATCTTCCTCTTGATTTTCCATTGCCGTAGATCCTTAACAAACTTCATGCACGGCATACCAATCATCTATTCATCTCCATCTCATCAGCATCCTTCATTAAATAATGCTTTTATCCATCCAATGTGATCTGTCATAACTTGATTGTTACTCGGTAAATACTAAACTTCACTCAGTAGACATTCTGCCTTCTTTAACCGATATCGATAACCTTAGGGTTTACCGACTAGGTTCCTTAGGGTTTACTGACTAGGTTCTTTGCTCGTGACATAGTATAGTATTAACCTTACAATCAACAACATATGTAGGATATCAAAACAATCAAAACAACATGATCTCATCATTGTCTAACTCGGTAATAGTTGCCCAGTGAATAACTTATTTCTCCCCTTATTCATCACATTCTTTATGTGTCACTTACCAACATCTTAATTCTCATCAATACATACTTCTCAAGATATGGAAACATCATATTGAATCAGAAAATCAATTTCTTGACATCAATGACAAAATAATATTATAAAGACAGTAATCATCCTTCTTCAATTATATCAATAATCTCCAACAACCTTCTCAATATCCTTATTGAAATGCCAACAATCTCCTTTCTATTGTAATGCCAACAATTGAGACATATTTACCACATTAGGCCAATTTTACCAATATGTGCCAACATGGCCCCCATTAGGACTCAACATACAAACCATTGGTCTCAATGACCTTATTACAACATATATGGTATTTTTACATATTATATGTCCTTAAATACCTTAGTATAACCTTCATACTTCAAAACACAAAAGATTCAAAATTTTCCTCATAGAGGCTTGATGGTAGCCTAGGTGCTCTTGCACCATACAAACCCCCTAGAAAAGAACTCATGTCCCATGAGTAAGTACTGATATCCACTCTAGTATGCTATCCAAATAAATTATCATCTACAGGTCTGCTCCATGGGTCCAATCCTTGAAGTTGGGGTTTCCTTCTTGGAGTCATATCCTTATTGGTATGTAAATGGGACTGCAACTTGTGATGCACTTTTGTAATCAAATCTGAATGTGAGTTGTCCATGGTCCTTGGACTAAGACATGGCATTGGGTTTTCCCTCCTACATTCAAACAAACACTTACCTTGATGAGAAACCATGCCCTTTACCTCCTTCTTCAATGCATCTTCATGTGCATGATTTTCCTCATCTTCTTGACCAAGTTGTCCTTCTACATCTGTCAGCAAATTCATTGTGTTATCAACAACTTGTACCTCTATACCTACACTTTCACATGGTTTAATGACTTTACCCTACACCAATCAAAACATTATCCTTCCACTCAACCACCCACTCATCCTTTACACTTAAATTTGTTTTTAGTTTGTCTTCTACAGCACTGATTTTTTTTGTCAACTGGTATAAGTTCCTTCTTCCCACACATGATCACTTTAGCCTTTGTACCTAAACCCTCATCATCCTCTAGAAGTGGAAACAATTTATATGTTTTCCCTCCTTTACCTATAGTATATGTATTTTATTTCCCATCATACAATGCATGCCTATCATACTGCCAGGGTCTTCCAAGAAGTAAATGACAACAATCCATGGGTACAATATCACAAAGCACCTTATCCTTATAATAACCAATAGAAAACTCAACAATGACTTGTTCATTCACCAAAAGAGATTTCTTATCATTCAACCATGACACCCTATATGGTAACTCATGAGGAATCCTTTGTAAATCCAACTTACTAACCATTTCATTTGAAACCATATTTTCAGTAGAACATGAATCAACTACAACCTTACATACCTTATTCTTGCACTTACATGTGGTTTTGAAGAGAGATTTACTATACAATGGTTCTTTGGATGCCTGCAATAGTTTTCTTCTTGGCATGAATGTCTCTCCAACTTCTGGGTCACATCCTTGACTTGGAGAATGGACACTTCCTTCATCCTCTTCTTGCACAATTTTTACCCTTTTCTCACTTCTTTTGTCACCTCTTGATGATGAACCTTGTCTTTATGGACACTTGAATGTTGGATGACCAATTTCATTACAGTTGTAGTACCTTCCTATGAATGTAGTTTAACTTCTTCCTCCTCCAAATCCACCTCTTGTACCTCTAAAGCCTCCTCTATAATCAATAACTTGCTCTTTACCCTTGCTTGTGTCTCCTTGGTCTTCTTGAGTTTGTCTTGTTCCTCTTCCTCTGTTGGTGTTTCCTCTACCTCTTCCTTGTCTCTCTTTCGTTCTTTGCAACTTCTCCTTAGACTTCATAGCCAGCTTATAGCACTCTTCTATTGTTCTTGGTGTTGTGAGACTTTGTTCATCTTGAATGTTATACCTCAACCCATTCAGATACCTTACCACCTTCTCTTCATCGTCTTTCTCATGTGCTACTCTTATATCCAACTTGTGAAATTATTCAGTGTATGCTTGCACATCCTTATCTTTTTGTTTCATATTTGGAGCCTCTTGTACAACTAAACATTTTAGTCATTAGGAAAGAATTTCCCTTTCAACTTTTTCACCATCTTGTTCCATGAAGTTATTTTTGGTTTGTCTTTCTTCCACCTATTAGCTTGCACACAATCCCACCATAAAAAAGCATGACCTTTCAATCTGGATTTAGCCACCTTAACCTTCTGATTTTCTTCCACTTCTTCACACTCAAAGTAGTTTTCCAATTCTCCAATTCAATCAATGACTTCTTCACCATCTAATTTACCACCATACATTGGTACATCTACCTTGGCTTTGTGGTCACCTGCCTTCACTTCCTTCAAAAGCCTAACTATCCTTGCTTCCTACGGATCCAACTCTACCTCTTGAGGGGCTTCATTCTCATTCTCATTCTCTTCTCCTTCTTGATCACTCTCAACTTCATTGGTTCTTCTTCTCCTATCTCTAGCTTCCAATGTTGTAACCTTCTCTTTCAGGGATTTCAACTCCCTAGCAACTGTCGATCCACTTTTTGGAGGCATCTTGCCTTCAACTACTCAAACTCCCTTCAAGAATTATTCCTCACTCTTATACCATTTTGATGCAAAGCATCCAAGGAACTCAACCAATAGGGAAGATCTTTCTCCCAACTCACCTATACAATAAGGTGATAACCCTTTAAACCTCACAGGACTCCTCACAAGGCTATTAGTACTCACAAGGTGCAATACATCAAAAACATTACTCTTTCTTCTTAGTCCTAATCCACTCATTAAAACATGCTCAAATATCCCTCATCAACTTGTATGAGCCCAAATCCAAACCCTCCAATACTCCAATCACCATAAGTCTCCCTACTAGTCACTCACTCAACACCAAACCCAATTAGGAATCCAAACTCCATTCCAACATACAATGAATAACCCTAACACATATAATACATAGACATCCCAAGAATTATTCTCAATATACACAAAATGGGTCTATACCCTCCCAACCATCCAACATGGTTACCCTTCATTCACAATCAACACACTGCTTATTAGGACAGTCAAACATGCTTGGGATAGTCATGTAGTAGACAGGGGCAGTCATGTTTGAATCGACTATTATTTTCTTACCACCCTTCAAATACAAACTATGATGATGGGGATCCACCCTACCACACCCTTGACACTCAAACCTACACCTAATCCACTTCTAACTATGTAAATGTAGTGATTTTCAACACATTGTCAAACTGTGACAGCCAACTCAAAGGTTTAAGACAGTCATAACTCCCATGGATTAATTGTCTCCCTCTCTTCACTTATAACACCATTCAACACCTTTGTTTCTTTTATCTCATTCAAATCTTCATCAAAACTCTATGTTTTCAGATTATGCACTGTCAAATCAACATTTTGACATCAATGGGCACGTGCAAAATGAATCATAGAGACCTGCAACCAATATAAAATGAAAAAGTACACAAAAATACATGATTCCACCCATTTTGGGGGTCTGATAATGATTAAAAAAAAGAGTTATACATTTTTATTGTTCACTGTCAACCCTAGGTAGAATTTTGGATAGTTTTTACAAAAGATAAGATATCTCTTCAAATTCTTAATGAAATCAAATGCCACAAAAGAAACTAGATTAACCCTCCTTCAATGTACAATAAACTCAAAGGGTTGATTAATGCATTTTAATGGTGAATAATGAGTTTGAATAGATTGTTATGTGGGAGTTCTTACGAAAAGTGCAGTAAACAATGAGAATTTTATTGATTGTCTTCTTCCCAATACACATCAACCTTTACTCAGGTTGTGGAAAGGCTTATTTAAAGGTATTCATTGTTGGAATTAGGTTGTCATTGATGTCAACCAGTATGGAATGGTTACCAGTGAGTAAGTAGTGGTGACCGATACGAAGGATGGAGTGTGTAAGAAGACAAAAAAGGTATGTTACTAGTACACATGAAGTGCAACATCTAGTGGTAAGAAGGACCACCAATAAGCAAGAAAAGAAGAACAGAGTGATGTGATCACTAGTAAACAAAGAGAAGTATAATGCAATCGGTGAACAGACTTAGTGGATGGACTAGAATGTTTGATGGTAGATCAACTTCATCCACTGATAGAGAAGAGGTTAGCAAGTATGAAGGTCCAGTGGTGAGGTTGGGTCATACCAGTAAGGTGAGATGAACCGGTAGTGAGTCTTGGTTGGTGAAGGAGGTCAAACCAACATAGCAGTCTGAAGATTATGCCAAACTAGCTTTGCAGTCTGAGCATAGGTGGAGGTCGACAAGAATGATAGGTGGATACCACGTGGCAAGCACATAGAGTTCGGTGATGTGTCCATCGATGTGGTACTTGACGAGTAGGTCGACATTAATGAAGAGCCCACAAATCATAGGATGATGGCAAGATGTTGTGGCTTGAGAAAGACAGAGTGGCAAGGTGATTGAACTGATCTTGCAGGATGATTTGATCCTTGTGCTCATTGGCTGAAGGAAACAATTGAGCCATTAATGGTGTTTGACATAGAAATGCCGAAAAGCATGTTGCAAACATCTTAAAATAGAAAACGCATGTGGGAAGACAAGGAGATGGCAATGATTATTTATGTGATACAGATCATCATTCCAAAAAAGAAAATCCGACCAGATTTGATGTGGATTGAGTTGGTGGAGGAAAACACTAGCATGCCACCATTTGAATGTTTCCTTTGGCGGGAACATTCACATATAAATATGTGAACTCGAGACTGAGAGGATTAATGTTGAATGCCAGTGGTGAGAAGAGTGAGTGTCTAAGCAAGCAGAGAGAAGTCAGTTTGAGAAATATGTCACTGAAAATTAGAGTGTCTGAGTGTTAGCAGGCTAAACTGGTGAGAGGTTCTAATTGACAAAGACAAAGTAACTGGTGAACTATTATAGTCTTAACAGTCAAGTGTACCGATAGGGATTGAAAGGTTAGGAAAACATCCAAGTGTGGTACTCTGCAGGGTGAGATTTAGAGAAAGAGAAGAAAGGCAAAGAGTAACCGGTAAGTGATCAGAGAGAGCAATCTGATAACTGGCAGTGGAAGAACCGGTGAAACAGAGGAAGTTGGTAATCGATAGACATCAATTGATCAGGGGTTGCAAAACTCATTTGCAATAAGATGCTATTATTGTATCAAGTTGTATTTCATTGTATTACTCCTAGTTGGTGCTTGGTGCAGGGGTTGGTGCCCTAAATTATTGTAATCTATTATTTTATTGTGAGGATGGATTGGAGCAGTAGACTCTAGAAACATTTATCACTAAGGTTTTTCCCATATTGGGTTTTCCTCGTACATCTGGTGTTGTGAGTTGTTCATT
Organism: Cryptomeria japonica; assembly: GCF_030272615.1. Taxonomy (NCBI): domain Eukaryota; kingdom Viridiplantae; phylum Streptophyta; class Pinopsida; order Cupressales; family Cupressaceae; genus Cryptomeria; species Cryptomeria japonica. The sequence goes on along the minus strand of NC_081410.1, from coordinate 215,505,763 downwards.
TTTTTGTTTTCCCTTTTTGATATCCTCCCATATCTTACCGGTTGGATTGCTTAGTACTTAGGTTGTTAACCAGTACTCATAGCTTGGTTTAAAAGGAAAATATTAATTAGGAACCATTGATTCACCCCCCTCTTAGTGGTACATTGTGCTCAACAATTGGTATCAAAGCCTGGGGTTCTCAGTTGATCAAATCTTTCTATAGCTTGGGTAGATTCTAGTGAAAGAACACATTGGCAAGAAATGAGTCTTCCTCCTCTAAAGCCCCCATGTTTGATGGAACTAACTATGCCTTTTGGTGTAGAAGAATGGAAATATATTTGTCCTCTCTAGGATTTGATGTTTGGATGTCTATAAAGAATTGGTATACTATCCCTAGTGTTCCTCCCACTAACTCGGATGCTAAGAAGGAGTATGAGAACAATGCAAAGGCTAAACATGTTATTCTTAGTGGACTGTCAGATAATGAGTTTGTCAAGGTCATGCACTACTCGTCAGCCAAGGAGACTTGGGATAAATTGCACAGATTATTTGAAGGAGATGCCAAAGTCAAAGAGGCCAAGCTGCAATCTCTAATAGGTCAGCTTGAAGGGTTGAAGATGAAAGATGAAGAAAAGATTGCAGACTACCTTCACAGAGTAGATGAAACTGTGAACACCGTTAGAGGACTCAAAGATGAAATTGCTAATGAAATTATTGTAAAAAAGGTACTTAGATCACTCACATCTAAGTATGATACTAAGGTTTCTGCTATAGAGGAAGCCAAGGATCTGAAAACCTTCACAATGGATGGGTTATTTGGCTCCTTAACTGCCTATGAAATGAGGACAACCCATGAGATATCTTTAAGGAAAGAGGTAGCTTTCAACTCCATCAAAAAGGGTAAGGAAGAGGTTGCTCATAAAGGATCCAGTGAAGACTCAGATGCAGAGGTAGAAAACTTTGTCAGGAAGCTCAAGAGAGGATTCAGTAAGTATAAAGGAAATTTACCACTCAAATATTTCAATTGTGGTAAAGTTGGACACTTTGTTGCAAAATGTCCCTATAATGAAACTGATGGAGATGAGAAAAGGAGTTTTGGTAGATCTGTTGGTAAAGACAAAGAGAGAAAAGCCTATCGAAAAGGAAGAATAAGCTACCGGAATAAGAACAACTTATATACTATTGAGGATGATGCCACAGATGAAGAGAGTGCATCAGAAGATGAATGCCATGAAGATGAAAGAGAATTTAATCTCTTTATGGCACTAGATGAACCGGTTGTGGAAGATGAAGAAGATGAAGACATTGAAGCTAAAGTGGATCTAGAAGATGAGCTCATAAGTTCTCTTGAGGAGTTAAGTAAGACAAGAAGAGAACTCAAGAAAGTCAAGCTTGCAGTAGCAGAAGAACAAGATCACCTAAAGCAATCTCTAGATGAGTCCATTCAAGTGATTTCTAACTTGAAACTCCAGTTGGAAGAAGCCAAGAGGATATGTAAAGCTACATCCTCTGATTTGAAGAAAAAGGAAAAGGAGCATCAAGACCTAGAAGAAGAAATAGTGAAGCTTGGAAAGGAGCTTGAAAAGAGTAAGGATGAACTAAAAATGAGGAGCAAATATCAGGGTAGCACGGAAGCCTTGAACAAGATGTTGAGAAAATCTAAAGATACCGGTGGCTTAGGATTTGAAGAAGGACAAAGTTCAAACAATAAAGATACACTCGTTAAGGAGATACAGTTCACTTCTTCAAGTGAAGGTGAATAGAAGAAAACATTCACAGTAAGCAAGGATATCGGTAAGAAGACTTATGCAGAAGCTGTTAGAAATCGCCACACAAACTGGTATACACAATCAATGAAGTAGAGGCCACACTCAATGTATCGAAAAGCTGATCTTAGGAGAAATGCAAAGGTTGATCATGAAGGGTTCACTAGAGTTAGCAGCATGAAAGGAAGACCCTCGGTGAGACAAACGTTTACAGGACTAAGGCAACCAAACCGATATATTCTAATTTTTTATGATTATTGTTATCAGTGTAACAAATTTGGACATAGGTTAGCTAATTGTAGATTAATGAATAATCCCACCGTGAGTTATGAAAATAGAAGCTCTTTTGCTACACTCTGAGAGATGAATGTCATCTGCTATCAATGTAATGGATTGGGTCATAGAAGTTATGAGTGTAGGCGAAGTCAACCAATTTCCTACAATAATTTTTCAAACTCATCATTTAACATGAATGTTAAGTGTTATAGTTCTCATGAGTTTGGATATATTGCAAAGCATTGTAAAAATAGGAAAATCAAGCAGAAGAGGACAACTCCTGAACAGGAACCAGTAGTCAAACCGGAGAATAAAATGTCAGTTGACAAGAAGAAGGAAACTCAACCGGTTTGGGTTGAGAAAGAAAAGGACAAAGAAGAATCAAGTATGATAGTGCAAACTTCCCTACATGCAGAAAGAAGAAAATTGTGGGTTGTAGACAGTGGTTGTTCCAACCACATGACCGGTGATAAAAATAAATTTATCAAGATTGAAGATTGGAATGGTGGCTCAGTGAGATTTGAAGACAACTCATCTATCAAGATAAAAGAGAAAAGGTACTCTAAATATTCATGGCAAACTGAAAGCACATGATGTATATTATTTGGAAGGCCTGAAGCACAATTTGTTGAGTGTGAGTCAGATGTGTGACAAAGGTTATAAATTCACCTATGATTCTACCGATTGCAAAATAAAGAAGGAGAGTACCGGTCAGGTTGTAGCAGAAGGCAAGAGGACAGATGGAAATGTATACAATCTAAAAGAATGTTTTGGATCCCAATGCATGTTGGGACAAGTGGATGAAAGTTGGTTGTGGCACAAAAGATTAGGCCACATAAATTTTGATAATCTAGTTGCAGTAAGAAAAAAGTGTGTGAGAAATATACCACCCATCATCAAACCAATAAGCACATTTTGTGATGAATGTGTGAAAGGAAAGTAGACTAAAGTGATCTTCAAGACAAAAGAACACAACACCTAAAGACTACCTGAACTTGTACATATAGATCTATGTGGTCCGACTACGATAAGAGCTCTTGTTGGTGAGAGATACTTTATGCTCTTCATTGATGACTATTCAAGAATGACATGGGTCACTTTCCTATGAGATAAGTCGCAAGCATTTGATAGATTCAAGATCTTCCAAAAGATGGTAGAAAAGGAAAGTGGATGCAAGCTTAAATGACTGAGATTCGATTGAGGTGGAGAATTCACATCAAATGAGTTTGAAGATTACTGTGAGAGACATGGAATCAGAAGACAATACTCAGCCCCCAAGACACCACAACAAAATGGTGTGGTAGAAAGGAAGAACAGGACAGTCAACGACATGGCTAGAGACATGTTGAATTAGGCAAGTTTGTCAGATATGTATTGAAAGGAAGTTGTTCATACTACATCATATACTTTGAACTAGGTTTAGTTGAGAACAAACAACAATATGACACCTTATGAACTGTGGTATGACTGAAAACCATCAATCAAATACTTCAAAGTATTTGGAAGTAAATGTTTTATCAAGAGAGACATGGATGGTTTAGGTAGTTTTGATTCCAGGAGTGATGAAGGGATCTTTCTTGGTTACTCAACTCACAGTAGGGCCTACAAATGCTACAAAAAAAGACTAAGAAGAGTCATTGAGAGTGTGCATGTAAGAGTTGATGAGGACATGCATAAAGGAAGACAAGCACAAGTGAACCGGTATGTTGATTCCGGTGATGAAGGTGAATAAGTTGTCAAATAATGAACCAGAAGAAGCATCCAATAAGGTCCCTAACCAGTATGTGCAGGAAAACCACCTGAAAGAGAATATTTTAGGTAATAAGAGTGATGGTGTGCAGACTAGAAGAAGACTTGCCCAGAATGATGAACAAATCAATTTATGCCTCATGACTGAAATGGAACCTAAGACATTCAATGAGGCCAACAAAATTCAGAAATGGATGGATGGAATGAAAGAAGAGTTGCAGTAGATTGAGAAGATCAAGACTTGGGAATTAGTTCCTACACCGGCAAACAAGAACAACATTGGTACCAAATGGGTCTACTGGAACAAGATGAATGAAGAAGGTAAAATTGTTAGGCATAAAGATAGACTTGTGTGCAAGGGTTACTCTCAAGTAGAGGGCATTGATTTTGAAGAAACATTTTCATTGGTAGCTAGACTAGAAGCAATCAAGATGTTTCTATCTTTTTCAGCCTACAAGGGTTATAAGGTATATCAAATGGATGTAAAATTTGTCTTCCTCAATGGAAATTTGGAAGAAGTGTACATGGAGCAACTAAAAGGGCTTTTGTTACATGATGATGAAACCTTTGAGTGCCGGTTGAAGAAAGCCCCGCATGGTTTAAAGCAGGATCCTAGAGTATGGTATTCAAGGTTAGATAAGTACCTAAAGGAGCAAGGATTCAAAAAGGGGAGTGTTGATAGAAATATATACATCAAAGCAGATGGAAACCACATGATCATTGTGGTTGTGTATGTAGATGACATCAGTTTTGGAGGCAACAAGGACACTCTTTGCAAATATTTTGCTGATCAGATGCAGTTAGAGTTTGAGATGTCAATGCCTGGAGAGTTGACATACTTTCTTGTTTGCAGATATCTCAGCTAGATAAGGGAATCTTCATCTCACAAACCAAGTATGCAAAGGACATGCTAAAGAAGTTTCAAATGGAGTACTACAAATCAGTGAGTATCCCCATGGTGATCGGAAGCAAACTGGGCAAGAATTATGAGTCACTGATAGTGGATTAGACCTTGTATAGATCCATGATAGGTAGTTTATTGTATCTTACTGCTTCTAGACCGGATATAGTGCAGGTGGTGTGTATGGTGGCTAGATTTCAAGTAGCACCTAAGCAGTCACATATGAATGCAGTCAGCAAAAATTTTTAGGTACCTGCAAGGAACACTCAATTATGGATTATGGTACCCTAAACAAGGGGAATTCATCTTGGAAGCATATACTGATGCTGATTGGGCAGGTTGCATTGATGACCAGAAGAGCACAAGTGGTGGTGCATTCTTCGTAGGTGACCGGTTGGTCTCATGGTACAAAAAGAAGTGAGATTCAGTCTCCATATCCACTATTGAAGCAGAATACATCGTTGCTACCACATGCTTCTCTCAAGTGCTTTGGATGAAGCAGACCCTCAAGGACATACAGGTGGACATCTCTGATCCTATTCCCATCTGGTGTGACAATTCAAGTGCCATCAACATATCAAAGAACCCAATGATGCATTCAAGGACACAACATATAGCCATCAAGTATCATTTTCTCAAAGAGAAGGTTGAAGGACAAGAAGTCATGATGCAATATGTCCCTACAAGAGAACAAGTGATAGACATCTTCACCAAACCATTACTGGTAAGCACTTTTAAGTACTTGAGACACATGTTGGGAGTTGTGTCACCTACCTCATTCACTTAAGTTTGTAAGGAGATATATGGTTCAGGGGGAGTTCATAGTAGTATTTATATCTCTTGAACCACATACTGATCATAGGTAGAGTTCAGGATTGTATGTCTCGGTACCAGTTGTAATCACAAAGAGGAGATTTGACTAAGGGGGAGTACCCAAAGTCTAACTGATTCAATATTATTCAAAGGGGGAGAATAAATCAGACATTAAAATACCTTGACCCTTTGTCATTATGTCAAAGGGGGAGAAATATACTGGTGTGGAGACTTGCAGGTGTGTTGACATTAATGCCAAAGGGGGGGATTGTTGGAATTAGGCTGTCATTGATGTCAAATAGTATGGAATGGTCACCGATGAGTAAGTAGTGGTGACCGATATGGAGGATGGAGTGTGTAAGTAGATAGAAAAGTTATGTTACCGGTACACATGAAGTGCAACATCTACCGGTAAGCAGGACCACCATTAAGCAAGAAAAGAAGAACAGAGTGATGTGATCACCGGCATACAAAGAGAAGTATAATGCAACTGGTGAATGGACGTAGTGGATGGACCAGTCTGTTTGATGGTAGATCAACTTGATCCACTGATAGAGAAGAGGTTAGTAGGTATGAAGTTCCACTAGTTAGGTTAGGTCATACCGGAAAGGTGAGATGAACCGGTAGTGAGTCTTGGTCGGTGAAGGAGGTCAAACCAGCATAGTAGTTTAAAGATTATGCTAAACTGACTTTGCAGTCTAAGCATAGATGGAGTTTGACAAGAATGACAGATGGATACCAAGTGGCAAGCACGCAGAGGTTGGTAATGTGTTCATAGACGTGGTACTCAACAAGTAGGTCGGCATTAATGGAGAGCCCACAAATCATAGGATGATGGCAGGATGTTGCAGCTTGAGAGAGACAAAATGGTAAGGTGATTGAACTAATCTTGCAAGATGATCTGATCCTTGTGCTCATTGGCTAAAGGAAACAGCTGAGACATTAATGGTTTTTGACAGAGTAATGCCGAAAAGCATGTTGCAGACATCTTAAAATAGAAAATGCACATTGTAAGGCGAGGATATGGTGGTGCTGATTGATGCAATATAGATCATCATTCCAGAAAAATAGATTCGATCAGATTTGATGTGGATTGAGTTGGTGGAGGAAAACCCTAGCATGCCACCATTTGAATGTTGCCTTTGGCGGGAACATTCACATATAAATATGTGAACTTGAGACTAAGAGGATTAATGTTGAATGCCAGTGGTGAGAAGAGTGAGTGTCTAAGAAAGTAGAGAGAAGTTATTTTGAGAAATATCTCACTGAAAATCAGAGTGTTTGAGTGTTAGTAGGCTGAATCGGTGAGAGGTTCTAACTGGCAGAGAGAGAATAACCGGTGAACTGTTATAGTCTTAATAGTCAAGCATATCAGTAGGGATTTAAAGGTTAGGACAAGTGTGGTACTGTGTAGGGAAAGATTCAGAGAAAGAGAAGAAAGGCAAAGAGTAACTGGTAAGTGATCAAAGAGAGCAATCTAATAACCAGCAGTGGAAGAATCGGTGAAATGGAGGAAGTTGGTAACAGACAGACATTAGTTGATCAAGGTTTGCAAAACTCATTTGCAATAAGGTGCTATTATTTTATTAAATTGTATTTCATTGTATTACACTGAGTTGGTGCTTGGTGCAGGGGTTGGTGCTCCTTGGACTGGTGCCTTGAATCGGTAGGGGTTGGTTTTCCTTGGGTTGGTGCCCTAAATAAATAGGGGTTGGTACTCCTTGGGTTGGTGCCCTAAATCATTGTAATCCATTGTTTTATTATGAGGTTGGATTGGAGCAGTAGACTCCAGCATCATTTCTCACCGAAGTTTTTCCCATATTGGGTTTTCCTCATACATTTGGTGTTGTGAGTTGTTCATTTGTGTGTTTCCCTTTTTGATATCCTCTCATATCTTACCAGTTTGATTTCTTAGTGCTTAGGTTGTTAATCAGTACTCATAGCTTGGTTTAAAAGGAAAAGATTTTTTAGGAACCACTAATTCGCCACCATCTCAGTGGTACATTGTGTTAAAAAATTTATGCCTTCCCCAACAGTTAGAACCAACATTTGATCTTTCATTACTAATCATCCCTTTAAACACAGAAAGTTGCATTAAGCAATTTTTGACAATATTGAAAAATTTGGCTAACTTTAATCCTAGACCCAGCCTATGACTTCTATGACTCAACAATGACACAAATAGATCCAAATAGATCCACAAAGACCCCTTGACATCATCAAACATCATATTTGACCTATTGAGACATATTTCCCACATTAGGCCAATTTTGTCAATATGTGCCAACATGGACCCCATTAGGACTCAACATACAAACCATTGGTCTCAATGACCTTATTACAACATATATGGTATTATTACATATTATATGGCCTTTCAATACCTTATTATAACCTTCATACTTCAAAGCACAAAAGATTTAAAATTTGCCTCATAGAGGCTTGATGGTAGCCTAGGTGCTCCTGCACCAGGATGTTAGGTGTCAACCTAGGTCTAGAGTGTTAGTTGGAACCTTGTGTCATCTCCTAGCATGGGGGGTGGTTCCTTATTGGTTCCACATGGTTAGATGGTTTGATTCCTTCTTCTATTGGGATGTTCTTAATTAGAAGCTAGCATGCATGGATGTGGATTCTTATCTTCTCTTCATGTGGATGGATTATTGGAGCTTATTCTATGTAATTGAGATTGTAATTATGTATCTTATGTCATGAGGAAACATGTAGTTATAAAGAGACTTTGTATCATATTTATATATATTGTAATCACATGTGATAGGATGTGTAGCAGGCTATAATCATGATGTAATGTAGTAGGTTATGATTGTAATTATTGTAACACTTATATTATAATTAGATATTCATTATATATGTAATTTGGGATTGGAAGGAAACAATTGAATGAATGAGTAACATTATTAGATTATCTTATATGTATCTATGGATAAAAAGAGAATGTTAAATAAACATATTAGCATTATGGTAGATGATCTTAATGGAAATGATGTTATTCCCTATTATTGGTTTCTTCTTGAGTATGAATATGAATGAGTGGTTTGTGGGAATGTATGGTTAACTTTATATAATTTTTGCATGGAAAAGATGATATCATGATAGATGGTTTTGGAAAGGGAAATAGGAACATTTGATTTGGTGATTTAAAATGAATTCAAGAGTTAATGGGAATATGTAGGATTTGCATTGATAGGAAGAAAGTAATTGATTAGGAACTAAATGTAATCGATGTTAATGGTATCATGATTATGGATGTGCTTATGTGTTATTGCTAGTTAAGTAATGATGTTGAGATACCCTAGGGATGTATAGTTGTTGTATTGTTATTTCCGCTTGCATATTATGTTGTTAAGAATATGATTATATTTAAGATGTTTATGCATTCATGTAAAGTTATGACTAATGCATGTGAGTACTTATAGCATTATGTGTGGCATTAGTTAATGTTTAAAACAAAAATATCTCTCTATTTGTTAGTTAGATTAGTTATTTTCTCTAGGGTATTTTGGCAGGCATTATAGTATTACCCCTATCTAGTTTGAACTAATGTGCATTGGTCTAGTGAGAAGCATGTATATTCTTTTCTAGATTGATTCCTCGGTGCTTCCTCTCAGGGGGAGCAGGAGTGAGTTTCTTAGGGGGAGTTTTTGCCTACCTTTGTCATTGTTGTCAAAGGGGGAGAGAGAGTTTGTATGATGATCTATTGTTGTTGATGGATGTTTCCATCAACGACAAAGGTAGAGATTGTTAACATTATTTCATATGTTGTCATTGATGTCAAATCTTGTAGTCTGGAATAGGTTTGAATTTGGTGTGTTGAGTAGATGTGTTTGTGAAATATGTTTAGCATTTGGAGGTTTCCTGGATTTCCTAGATGTCTTGGCTTATCGAAAGACATGTTGATGATACTACTCAATGCTAGTATTGGATCTGGATTGGTCCGGATGTCAAGGCTTTTTGGTCCGGACATTGAATTTGTGTAACTGCAGTTGTATAGCATGTGGATATTATTTTGGGTCTGGCTTTGGCGATATATCTAATATGTTGATGTGTTCAATGACTAATGTTGTAATGAGGTCTACCTCTCATTCTTTCCTACCACCAAAATGTTTAGTGGAGACCTAATTTAGATATCTATCTTGGCTAACATTGAGGATTATGCTTTTCAGAGGCAGTATATGTAGGAGTATGATTTGGATGAGTTGGAGTATGTCTTTTGTGTTGAAGACATGCGAGATTAAAAGAATCTAGTTGATGTGTTAGAGTTGTGTTTTGGATCATTACCAGAAGTAGTCTTGAATGTGCAGATTGTGTTTTAATGATGGATTCTCTTTCTCTTTCTTTCTTCTTTGATAGTGACCCTCTTCTAGGCAGTGAGCCCACTAGCAGTGAGCCTTTCTAGGAAGTGAGCCCACCTGTAGTGAGCATCTTGGCAGTGAGCCGCCCTTTGTAAAAATCACCTTAACTGGTGTTTATTGAGAGTTATAATTCTTCGTAGTTTTTTCCTTCTTGGGTTTTCCACATAAATTTTGGCGTTTCTTGTGTCTGAACTATTATGTGCATATGATTTCATAGTTATTTGTTTTATCAATTATGTTAGTATTTTTAGATCTATGAATAAATTTTAAACAAAAGGTTTTATTGTCAATCGATTCACCCCCTTCTCATTTTCCTAGATATTCAACATGTTCTTAATAGGATGAGAAGTAAAATGATCATTAGAATCTATAGTACTTGATAACATCAGGCTAGATCAATTAGGACTATAACGATTCAAAAGGATACTTGGTCAATAAGTTCTCCTCACAACCCTAGAGGTAGTATGGGTCGTAAAGCTCATAGACAAGCCTTAATACACTTCAACAACTCTGAAAGTGTGCAACAGAGGAACTTGACACAAGCACTAAAACGTCTTGTTTAAGAATTTTTTTTACAAATTTTTAAAATGAACTAATTACATGCACACAAGAAATAATCTTTACAATAGGTTCACCAAAATGTAGAGGGGTGAAAAGTAAACCACTCCAAAAGGCATATGTGAACCTTTTGTAGAATCATTAATATATCTCTCCACTCAAGATAAGCACAAATTGTGAAAACTACCAAGTGTCAATAGATTAAAATGTTTTGACTACAAAACCTAAAAGTACAAGTCACACAGATTCTCTAGTGACCTTTTACTAGCTCTATGCCCAGAATGTATGCATGGTTCATGGATGACAATGCAACACACTAGCATCTTGTATGGATAGGGTACAAAGGCATCATAAAAAAATACATAATGACCAAGTACAGGTATTTATGTTTGAAATGTGGTAAACTAATGATAAAGGATTAAACTAACCATGAATAGAAAATGGAATGACAAACGAAAGGAGGAAGAAGTTTGCAAAAGGTCCACAAATAAAGCCTCCAAATAGCTCAATTCTTCTCCAATAAACTTGCACACAAAAGAGAAAGACCAAAATGTTGGGGTTGTGTTTAAGAGGTCTGCCACAGTCAGATCCCCATTTTTATGTTTTCACCTCCACAAATAGCCAAGATAGATGATAGATAAAAATTATAAATGATAAAATAGATAATATGAATAATATGTTAATGGAGATAAAATGATAAAGATGCAACAAACAAGAGGGAAGAAACCCCCCTTCAACACCCAAAATGTTGAGAGCTTGTTGGAGCAAAGATAAGTGTTAAAGCCTCAAACACGAAGCTACGATGATCATGAGGATCTAATGAATATGATAAAATAATGGTGAATAAAGTGTACTAGAACTAATTATGAGTCTCAAACACAAAGTAAAACCAAAGATCAAGAAACAAGAGAGAAATTAGAGTTTCCAAAGAATATGAGAGAAGCCAAATGAAGCTTAGGAAGGCAAGATAAGAAACCTAGAAGAAATCTTGACATCGATGGATACAAAAGGAGGTGTTACACTGCTGAAAATAGTAGTTGTAACACTCCAACAACCACCTTCAAACTGCATTTTTGAAGGATTCTAGCATGGCACATAGACATCTTTGCAGCATGTAGATGTCCCTAAGCCAAATAGTCGACAAGGTCGAAAAAATGACAAAAGAGAGGTTGACAAGGGAAGCAAAGTGAGAAAGTGGGTGGAAGCTAAAAGAATTATCCAATCATGTCTTAAAGTGGATGCGCATATTTAATGTGGAATTTCATAGGATCCAATTTATGATGTTACAAAAAGTATGCTTTTCATCCAACTCATTAGTGAGTTTGTCTATCCTTTAAATAGAAATTCTATTCTCAATGGTCTTCTTGTTTTTTATTTAAAAAGTAGCGTTAACCAAGGTGTTGACCCTTAACATAGAAAAATCTATCAATGACACTTTAACAACACTAAAACAATTTCAAAACATCAAAAACACAAATCAAAGAGAGTTCAACAATAGAACAAGAAGGCCCAACCCCAAACGAAAGAAAAAATACCAACAACCTAAGAACGAAGGGGCTGATTTACGGACCCCAGTCATGTCTATGACCTTATCTTAGTCATCATAGAGGAACTTGTATAGCTCCCTAGCAGCCTTTTTGTCAACAACATCCACAATAGTTGTTTCCCGTAGGAGGGAGAGTGTCAACACGGAGCTATGAAGCACCTGTAGGTAGAATTTGTTGATGTTGACCATTTTCTTATCTTTGATATCTAGGACGTGTACTTTATTTACTTGATTTCCTCTTTGAGTTTCTTGGTTTTCAGGACTAGTCCCAGGTTATCAATGTGTTTCAGTAGCTCACAGACCTCATTGTTAAGGCCTTGCAAGTCCTCCATACTAGGGTTACCCTTGGGAGCCTCTTCTTCTTCCTTTCGAATATCCTTATGCTCCTCCTACATGGGTAAACTCATACCACCTTCTTTTTATTTTCTATCCATGTTAGACTCCTTTTTTAACCTCATCACTCCCAAGAACCCTCGGATTAGCCTGGGTTCCAGAATCTAGCTCAAAGGCCCTACAAACAATAGGGTCTACCATTTCAAAAAATTTGTCTGGGTCCACTAGGTCAATTTTTCCAACAGGTTCCTCATTGTTAGAATTCAAATTCTTAATATCCAGAGGGGGCCGAGGGATCACCACATCCACCACATCCATAGAGGCCATGGCCACCACCTTTCTGCCTCTTCTCCTACCAACTCCTTCAAATTGCCACCACCTTTGCCCTTGTCAAGATCATCCTTAGAGTCCGTAGTATTTTGGGGTTTTCCCTTCTTCTTAGTAAAGCCCTTGGAGGCAAGCATGTGAGACCTCCTTCCACCCTCCATTTCAGGAGTAGGGTTCTCCTCTTCGAACTTGTCAAAGGAATAATTATCAAGGATAATTCTCTTTCACTTCACAGGGGACTTTCCTTTTTCCTTGTTTGCAATGGGTTTCTTGTCCTTCCTGACTAAGGACGATGGGAAGGTGTGAGGGGATAGATTGGAAATAGAAATAGAGGATGAGGGAAACTAGGGGGAAGCAAAAGCTTCAACAAAAAGATGAAATAAAGTGGAGGGGGCCAGGCCGCTATGAGAGACAGGCAGGGGGGCTGAATGAGAATATAACTCCTATGGGGGACAAAGACAAGTGGAAATTATCAAGCCTGTAGATAAGGCCTTGGTGAAGGGGAGTGAGAGGCTTATCCACATTCTTAGGGTCAAGGGCTTCCTTTATAGAATTTTCCAAGGAATTTAGAACATAAAAAGGCAAAACAAGTAAATCATTGTTTCAAAAATGGTTCAACAAGGGCAAATGGTAGTAGTAGAATACCTT